>NC_053158.1:134051674-134351674 GCF_016835505.1 Polypterus senegalus | reverse complement strand
ATTGTGTGCTTTTAATTTTCTCTCACAGTAATACTGGTTTGTATTTCCGTAAAATGCCTGTAATTTTCTCTGACAGTAATACAGTGGAACCTCGGTTCACGACCATAATTCGTTCCAAAACTCTGGTCGAAACCCGATTTGGTCGTGAACCAAAGTAATTTCCCCCATAGGATTGTATGTAAATACAATTAATCCGTTCTGTAGAACGGACTGTACGAACTGTATGTAAATATATATATATATTTTAAGTTTTTAAGCACAAATATAGTTAATTACACCATAGAATGCACAGCGTAATAGTAATGTAAATGTAAAAATATTAAATAACACTTAGAAAACCTTGAATAACAGAAAAAACTAACACTGCAAGATTTCGCGCTATAGCTCTACAAACCGCTCGCTAAAAACACTTTTTTTTAATGAGTTTTAAGTACAGGGAAAAAATGAACATTTGAAACATACGTAATTTAATAAACAACCAAGAAAAGTAACATTGCAACAATGCACACACGCCTGTGTGTGCATGTGTGTGTGTGTCTCTCTCTCGCGCGCCTGTGTGTGTGTCTCTCCCTCATGCGCCTGTGTGTGTGTCTCCCTCTTGCGCGCCTGTGTGTGTGTCTGTGTGTGTCTTGCGTGCCTGTGTGTGTGTGTGTGTCTCTCTCTCGCGCACGCGCCTGTGTGGCCCCGCGCATGCGCATTTCACCAGAAGACACACACACGGACACCTGGACGCACACGGGTTTTATTAAAGAGGATTAAAACAGAAAATATAATAGAAAAAATGCTCAAAAGGACAAAAATGATTTGCCAAAAAGGCAATCCAAGGTGAACGAATCCCAAAACACAATCCATGAGCAGAATCCAATAATCATTAGCACAATAAATCCAAGAAACCAGAAAATCATGAAATAAGAATACTTACACAACGACAGCACAATCTGAATGTTTCACAGCTGAGTCTCCCTTTCCTCTCTGAATATAAATTCAGAAGGAGTACCCAGCAGCAATGCTCACAAGTTCCTGTTTCATATTCTAAATCACTGGTGTCCAACTCTGATCCTGGCATACTCTACAGGTCAATTAGTGACAGCAGATTAAATCTGAAGTGATTCTGACCTTACAGTCATCCTAAAATCCTGCTACAGCTACAGTTGAAATGTATTTCTTAATACTCAATGCAGTAACACACAAAAAAAATTCTGTAAATGTGGTCTGGCAATGACAGTAGACTCTCCTAATAGTATGATTGCAATTACTGTTGATAAATAATGACACATCCTAAGAAATGGTTATCTACATGGGTATTTATTACCTGTCACATAGGACATACCATTGGAGATTTTATGAACAATATAATTTTCTGACTGTTTATTTGCATGCTTTGAAGTTGTGCAACTATGACTGTTATGGTTTTATACCAACACATTATCATCAAGTTCCAAAATCTCCTTCCTTTTATGTTTTTGCTATAAAATCCAATGGCAGACCCAGCCATTAGTTAACACTAGAATTATGCGCCCGATCTGACGCTGTTCATTTTCAAATCATATTGCATGTACTGTGCGTTGAAACTGCTGCACTGAATAAGCTGACTCCTTCTGTAACAGCGTCAGCGTGTATTCAAACCCGATCTGACGCTGTTCGTTTTCAAATAATATTGCATTAGTGCGATGATGTTTTTACATATATTGTCTCTTTCATTCATCTTGCGGTTTGTAATCAGTGACCGCGTGTTTTTCCCCGATCTTGCCAGTTCGCACATGTTGCTGTATGGTGCTGTTTCTTTTGTACTCCAGGACATGCAGAGGACAGAATAGTACAGAGCAGTAAGTTCAGCACTATATGCAATCAGACAGACAAACAGGCAGAGAAGGCACTAGATATATAAATAAACAGGGAAGGCACTGTATAATAGATATATAAAAAACAGCTAGGGGGATAGATATATAGATAGGTAGGAAGGAAAGGCACTATATGATATGCAGACAGGGAAGCTCCTATATAATAATACAATTACTGTTATTACTATGTAGATAGACAGGGAGTTCAGCGTCGCAGCGTGTATTCAAACCCGATCTGACGCTGTTCGTTTTCAAATAATATTGCATGTACTTAACTATTTTAGAATAAAAACATACATTTGATTTCAGTCTTTTTTTTTTATTCCGTTCCATTCTCTCAGTAGCGTTGACGATTCCCCCCCCCATCAATCTGACAATGCTGTTTTCACATAAAGATGCGCTATAACTCAAATGTGATTTATTTGGAGACGCGCTATACTCGAATATGATTTATTTGGAGATGCGCTATACTCGAATGTTATTTATATAGGGAAGAAAGTACAATGTCAGGTGCTCATTCAGTGTAATAGGAACCATAGAACAGAGAGATGTGTACACTGCAACAAGTACACATGTCGTGAATGTAGGAAGGGTGTGTGGAAATTGTTAATATTTGAATGTGATGATTTTATATAGCACGGATCGGAAATCAGCAGTTCTTAGCATTGCACCACTCAAGCTGTCGTATCAACCGCCTACTGTAACTTGCTTTATTTTTTCTTCACTTATAGTCTAGAATAAAAGTGCACTTGTTTTTTATTCTTGTACACCAACATATGTTCCTGTGTTTGAGCGACGGGCATGCTCAAAAATAGGCGTGTAATGCCACGAAAAGTGCACGAGGCACTTCAGTTAAGCATTGAATGCGAGAATGCAGTCACAAGTACGCTGCAGAGCTACAGCACATCTTTATGTGAAAACAGCATTCTCAGATGGGGGGTAGGGAAGGATCCTGAACACGACTGAGAGAATGAAAAGTGAATAAAAAAAAAAACTAACCTTTACAAGTATCATAAATTACTGGCTGTTACACACTGAAATCAAATGCGTGTTTTTATTCTAAAATAGTAAGAATAAGAACAGTTCACTTCTCAAAGCTGAACCATGTGGGATCGAACTCATGACCTTTTGGATACTAGTCAGCGGCTGAAACCATTATGCTACCGTGGTAGCTGTAGTAAGTATGTGTCAATATGGCATGCTAAGGTGGCTTTTTTCTGCAGTTATATTTTTGAATAAAAGCATACTTGTTCTATTATATTTGTACCTTTTGTGGAAGTGTTTGATATTTGGACTTCAGGCTTCATACATTATATAGTTTATGCTTACATTTTGTCATTTACTACTACAATATGAAAAATGTTTCTGTTTTAAAAATGTGTTTACACGGATTACTGTAGAAACGGAACACACGTGAAATGCGTGTGTTCCAAATAATGATCTATTATTTCCACTCTAAAACTCCACTTCACTCCCAGATAATCAATCAAGGCATGAGCTGGGAGAAGTTTGTGCCCGTTCTAAGTCGGTGGGGGGATGGAATAGCCGGCTGCTTGCAGCCTGATTTTTATCAGCACATTTAGATGACAAAAGACGCTGGTGGAGAGCTGTGAACGATTTTAAGAAGCAATTTAAGGTGGGACGGAATTACGAGTTTTTTCGTAGGCTCTGGTAATTCTAGTGTTAATTCATCAATGTCACCGTGGGAGCAAATGCCCATTCTGTAGTCTCCTGGGGAAATACCCTTTCTCCCTTCAGTGGTCTTCACTCTTGTCTTGAGAAAAGAGATACATTTTTTGGCTTGAATCTTGGGATCTGCCCATTTTTTTTTTTGCAGTACAATTTTGGTTGCCCGACAAGCAATATATTGTCACGCTTCAGTCACAGAATTGCACAGAAACACAAGAGATTGTAGAGACAGGAACTTCATTCAAACACTTCAAACAAACAAGTCTCTTTCAGAAGTGAAACAAGCTCAGTATGCAGTTAGTTCTCGATTAAAAGAATAGGCATACATCATAGGGGTGCACAACGGGAGCGGGACCCTCAACAGAAGCAGAGGATGTCTGGGAGAGGAGAGAGAAACAAAACAATCAGCCAAAAGGACAGGTGCTGTTCAGGATTTTAAGTATGCGTACTGCCACGTGAGAAACATATCACTCAACGGAGCAGCCGCAAGTAAGCCCAGCAAGTAAGGGAGCAATGTGAAGGTAGTCTATCAGCATTTTTAAGAGGGTTTTTTTTAGGAGCGTCCATGTCTTCTAGGGGTTTGTTCAGCCCCCCTGCTCACAATATTTTGATTTCCATTAACTCCAGTGCTCAGGTTATTGAGAAAAAATGTCTCTAGTTTTTATCTATGTTGTTTGAAGGGAAATGTTTTGTTTGATTTAAGCTTGCCCTTTTTAACACATTCAATTTTGTGTGATTTCTTTCTGTTTAAATGTCATTACATACAACCATTAAAAAATATTTGAAGGCATTGTCAACCATTCTCTGCCATGTACCCAAAATTTTGAGATGATTTGTGATTTATAAACAGACTGTTATGTGGAAAGGGTTTGGGAACATGTACCTCTGCCTACAAGTGTTTTATAAATCATTCATAGAAATGTTAAGAATAACATTACACATTTAGTTTTAGGATTACTCTATTCATGTTTTCATAAAATTAGTCTCCAATGCTGTAGTATCAGTAGTAGTAGAAGGAAATAATCTAGTAAAGATCATTTGTTTTTGTTATAATATTTGCTTCTGTCTGGCCAACCATCTCATTGTGTGTTGGCTATCTTGGCTAGGTAAGCCAGCCATGGTTTCTCTGGAAGACAGATGCAACTTTCCTTGTGGTTTGAATTCCTGAAAGTCCATTGCCTCTGAAGTTGTTAATTTTTTCTGAATAACGGGCATTTAGTTATTTTTGGTTTGTGCAGATTGCTTCCTAACAATGTGTCTGTATTTTTAATCTTTTTCTGGCCAGTCTGTTTGTCTTCTCTGCACAGTTTTCTTTCTTTGTAAATCTTGAATATTTATAACGACTAAATTGACATACAGGTTATCATCTATCTATTAGTTAGCTTACCACCACGTACAGCTACAGTGGATTACAAAATATGTTGTATAATTATAAGTATATTTTCAAATTTTGATTTGCTAGATTTGATTTTTATGGTGTTTACTTTAAGTGTTTTAAATTGCTTTATATGTGCCATCTGTGTGATGCTTCCCAATCTTATGTTAGAATTTAAGGATGCCAGAACCAAAACAAAAAACAAATCAAAGGTTATCACAAAAATAAAAGAAAAAAAATCCCAAAAACCTTCCAAAAGCATTATGGAAATATATAAATCCAGACAGAGACATCATCCTAAGGTATGTCTTTTAATATAAAATTGTAGAAAATGCTCAGAGTCCAAATAATGATTATATGGATTGTAGCCAAGCCAGTGCTCTAGGAAATAGATTAGCTCTCCTGGCCCACAGCAAAGATATTTTTGACCTCAAATTTAGACACTCAATCAATTAAAACTGAGGCTTGGAGTCTGCTTGAAAACACAGTTGTGACAACAAACCTTAGCCTAAATATATAGAATGAGGGGTTCATCCAAAACTTTGTGGCAAGTCCTGTGTAATTGTGATAATTCAATTTCTACCACAGTTCATTGTGTCTGTAACGTCAAAAATAGACCTCTGTATCTTGAGTCCATGGTACAAATCAAACCAACTAATCAACATAGAAGTAATTGTCTTTTTAATATCAGCCAGCAGACTTTTTATAAGTGGTGTTTCTTCAAGTTAACATACTGTATACGGAGCCTAAATACTTTTAAAATCATGAACAGCCTGATTTGCACTTGGCACAGAAAGGGACTCAAGAAGATATGGATGGTTTGTACTTTTCACAATCCAACTCAAGACACAATACATAAATCTTTTTTTTTAAATTGATACCCACTGGTGTAATTTCTAAATTTGATCAAAGATACGCAGAGTCATCAAAAACAAACCTAAAGACACTAACAGTAAAACACAAACACAAAAGAATTTATTAGAATTTGGAGAACAGAGCGTAAACCAGAAGCAGAGTATGCATCCAGAAAGGAACTGGACCAGAATCAGAACCAGAAATTCTCAAGAGAGATAAGAGAAAATCCTATGGTAAAGCTGTACAAACAAATCACTGTCTTGCGTGAAGAGAAGCAGGCACTCAACAACTATTACACGTAAGCATATAAACCAATGTAAACCCTATATATTATATGGAGAACAAATAAGAACATAAAAAAGATAAAATGATACACTATTAGCCAAACGCAACACTTAATAAACACAGATAATAATTATACAGTTCTATCATGTTCAGTATAAATCCACAGCACCAGTCCTCTATTTGCAACCAAATAACTAAAGAAAGAATATATTCCAAACTATTTCATTAAAGTTTACTTCTTAAGTTTGTTAAAAAAGGACCAGGTGATGCTTTTATTTATTGAACATTTCTGTATAGCAGATCCAGGTTGCTTTGTGTTGCTAATATTAACAGCAGTCATATCCTTCATGTTCTACTATTTTATCTGTGATAATCTATTTTCGTGATACATTTGTCACCTTTAAAATTACTTCTCACTCTTTTGAAAATTTTTGTAGTGCCAACATGGATATTTTCTGTTTTGTTTATACACATTTGTGCTCATTTTGCTTTCTATAGTGCCCCTTCTATTTGGCAGAATCAACTACAGAGTCCAGAACTTTGAGGAATCTATATATATAAAAGCCAAAAACCACTGACTCACTCATCACAAAATCTCCCAAACCATGAGGACTTGGGACTTGGCCCATAGGTGCTCGCTAAGAAACGGTTTTAAAACTTCCGTGGTGCAAGCATGAAATTTCTTATAGTTTTTTAGACCCTTTTGTATCTCTGTTCGCTTTTCTTGAGAGAACTACTTAACAGATCAGGTTTTTTTCTATAATTTGCTTGAACATTCCATTGATTTTGCGACTTTCTCATTACGCTAAGTATCATAGTTCACTTGCAATATTGATTTATTTGCACGAATCCAACAGCGACTCATTGGGCTGCGGGGAGGGGGGCAGGGCCCTCCTCACTCACACGTCTGCCTTGGAGTGTAACCTTAACTACGCTCAGTTAGCGAACAAGAGAACTACTTAATGAATTTAGATCTTTTTTTTCTATAATTTGCTTGAACATTCTGGTTGATTTTGCGACTTCTCTCATTGCGCTTAGAATCAGAGTTCGCTTGCAGGAGTGATATATTCACGGTAATCCGAGACAGAGGCTGTGGGCCGAGGGGAGGGGGATGAGTGACATCAGGAGAAGAGAGCTGGGCTCCTCACTGTCCTGTTTCACTAATAGGTGGGCGAAGCCACAGTGGATTGCTAGTTATAATATATAGCCCTATTTAATAAGTGCTAACTACACATTACAGGATTTATTGCTAGTGCAATATGACAACTATATTAAAACTGTTAAAGCTTAACCCATAGCTTTTAGTCGTCATTAATGTTATTTTTTTTTTTTCCTAATTACACAATACACAGCATGATTTCAAACAATCCTAAAATAAGCCATATATTGTTTATGGCTTCTTTCATAAGTTAAACAAGACAGATGTACTAATATATGCAGAATGGTCAGGACAATGTCTCATTTCATTGCATCCACTCCAATGTGTTTAATAAAAGACAGGTTTATAGCTTTTTCAGGTAACAATTTTGAAGAAGTACATCTGATTTTAAAGAAATGTTTTTGAGTCTGTCCTTATGTCAATGCTTATATGCTCTCCTAAACACATTCATCATTATCTCAATATTCAGGAATTTAAATATATACTACTAGGTAGATAAGGACAATAGTAATTAATCTATCACTTTTATCAGTATACCTTGACAAATGGTAAATTGGGCGAGGGGATCTATAAAGTTTTGGAGCCAAAGCATGAAGCAAGAGATTAGCAGCAACAGTTCAATTTTGATATGCATATTTACAATAACAGGGCCAATTAATGCACAAATATGTAAAAGATGTAAAGGGATTATGCTCAACTTGCTACACAATAACTACTTAGCCTGTTTTGAAGGTGGAATAGTTGGAGTTTGAAGCACAATTTCAACTGTTAAAAGTATTAAAGTATGGAAGTACACCAAGTCAGTTTTAAGATAACAATTACTCATGCAGCACATAGCATTCAGTGTTTAAACATGAAATGCATTTTTACCCAAGTGTCCATTGGGTCATAATGGGCAATTTGTATGCTTTCATTTTAAATTAATAAACTTCATAGGTTGCATTATTTTGTCTCAGGTGTGTTACCCATGAATCTCACTTACATTTTGATTTTGTGTCCCTTTTATGGAAGGTTTCACCTCATCAAATGTCTTGTTAGTGATTTGAATGATAGCTCTTATTGTGCATAAGCATTTGATATAATGAAGTCATGCAGACTGTCATTGACTATGGTGTTCCTAATGGTCTTTAACTAATGGCACAAAACAAAATAAAACATAAAGTGCATCTAATATGTAGGTGCTTTCATGTAAAGTACAATACTACAAACTACAATAGCTACAATGTCCTGGATGTATTCTTGCAAGCAGTCTAGATCAGTCAGCCAACCTTCCATATTTTTCCAAGGAGCTTAAAGTAGATGGTCACCTAACTAGCATAGCCAATGGCAGTCACAGCACAGCACTCTGCAGATGTTAACTTCAATATTCTCCATTAGTTAGTAACACTGAAATGGGTGCTGAATCACATGACACCTCAACATCATCCCCTGGCAATTTTTTACATTTCTTTATTCTACAAGAAATCGTACCCTAAATAGTTTTTAACCAACCACTGTTTTACCTGAAAAGGAATGTTTTTATATTGGTTTTCTCTGTAATATCATCCATTACTGGATGATTAAATCAAATCAATCAAATCAAGTCAAATCAAATCAAAATCTTTATTGTCATTGTAGCAATGAGACATTGTACAACAAAATTTTTAGGTGCAATTTTCCAGTGCAGAAAAATAAAATAAAAACAGAACAAAACACAATTACTCAAGTTAAAATTAAAATAAAAAGGGAATTAAATAAGTACCAAAATTGTCCATAACAGCAGAACAATGTTTTCCACTCATACATACGTCATATTGCAGTTGTCCCTTATCCAATGTTAACTTAGAGCTGTATTGTAAACATGAGAGTGTATTATATTGTAAACATGAAGGTGCACCAGGTCAGATTGACCACTTAGCAGCATTCACTATCTGCAAAATGTTACCTAAATGTTTCTATTACAGACTAGACAGAAAAACAAATGCAATAAAAAAGAAATACCCTCCAATTACCTTGATTTCAAAGGTAGAATATCACAATTTAAAGACACATTCTGGTTGCTCATCAAAGAAGGTGAATGACATGCAACTCACTACTTTAGAAAGCTGTGCTGATATTTTTGTCTCTTAAGTCTCCTAAGTCATGTGCAGGAGAATTTCCAAGAGACTTTATTGATCACTCATTACTGCTAAATCTCCCATTTAATTTCTATGCTTGTTTTTTTTTTTGTAATCCCTTGGGATAGGTCACAGGGAATCAGAACCTATTGTTGCAGCTCTACATGTGATGTGATTCCAATGCATCAAGTGTAAAAACCCTATATGCTTCAATTCTATATGTGACAAAGATAATTACATTATTTAAAATGTATGTTAGCCAAATAATATGTAATAACATTTTAACATATGCTGGCTCCCTCTTCACTTTGGATTCCTGCCTAGCATTGATGCTGCCAGGATAAACTCCAACCTCCCATAGTTAAACAGGTTACAAAATTGATTGTATTTTTATTTATCTTTACATTAAATGAACTGATAGTATTGCTTGCACAATATATCTATAGAAAACCAAACAAATATTTACTAAATCTTGTAATGATGTAGTTATAAATATAGTATAAAAAGACATTTAGTATTACAATACAGCCTATAAAAATACAAATATTTTAATTTTAAAGTACAAAAAGCATATCTCATGTTAATTAAATATTCTCTTTCTATAAGGCATTCACTAATATGTCACAATAGAAAGAAATTAAAACTTTTTTTCATTTTTTTTGCAATAAATAGTTTTGTTATTTCATTCATTGACATGATTTTAATTAGGCATTGACAATGCTAGAATGCAACCTGTTTTTGACCAAGTATGCCCCCAGCCCCACCACTGGCCTGTCTGTCTGGGTCACCTATAAATATAGCTTTTGCTACATATGCATATACTATACACATAAGCCATAACTGACTTAATGTGCAATCCATCCAGAATGTCACAAACAGCTGATCACTCACAACTCTGTGGCTTAAATGCCATTTGTAAACCACCTAACAAATTAAGCAATAGGTTATTTACCCCCATACAAACCAAGCATATTCTATGTTTAATTTTATATTTCATTACCATTGCCTAATACATTTACTGTTAAGAGCACTTGGGAAACCTATAATAAATGTTGTTATGTGACTGGGAACACCTTGGAGTACATAGTCAAATGTGTATTTTTAGAGTTGAGGGGGTGTTCTATTACTTTTTTTTTCTTAAAAGCATGTATCATATCACATGTCACAACATTTCAAGGAATCCTATTCCTGCTGCCAATAACATTATGTGTAAAAAAAACAAACTTTTCAATGATGAAAAAGTAATCCAAACTCACATAACTCATATTTTTTTAAAAACTGATTAAGTTATTTTGGTTTTCATTTACAAGTGATGGTCTGTAGTTTAATGTAGTTAGTTATCATTAAATGCCATTTACAAAGAGAATCATTTGGCCAATGGCAGTTATGGGCGGTAGCTAAGGTAGTTCTGATCCACGTGCTTTAGCCCCTATTTTTCAGTGTTTATTGTCCTTCCAGCTTGCTCAGTTATTTTCTAAAGTTATTTATTCACACTTACTAGATTGTGATGGCATAAGTAAGGAATAATGAACTGTCTTGGCATCCAGAGAGGAGACTGCCATTGCGGCCTTTTTCTGAAATAATGAAATAATAAGTATCAGATCAATTCATTGCTATGAGCAATCCCATGCAGCTGCGCTTTACCAAAAGTCAAATTCAGCTCCATCACAATATTAACAATGGCATGGACGAATTAAAAACAATTGAGGGATTCACAAAATAAACCCATTAAAATGCTGGTGAATCATGTTAATGTGTTAGTGTTAAAAGTAGTAGACTTAGAGGACAGACAAGGAAAAAATAAAAAAACATATAGTAGAGCTTAAAAACAATGTGGACAGTGCAAGCCCAGTGGAATTTCTGAAACAAGCACTAGACTATTCCACTCCTGTTCAAAAATGCAATAGAATTATTGTAATAGTGATTCCAAATGGCCACGACAGCTGATTATGAACTATACAGATATACTTAACTTTGACAGACAAAAGGAAATCTTCCTCTTTGTTTTTAGATGGCCAGTGTATCTAATTTTTTGCCAAATTATTCTCTTGCCACCATGACTGTTCCTAAAGAGATGTCTGATTTTAAGGGAGAGAGAGAGTCTAACATTCTTGTCTCTTGCATGTCTCGAGTAGTATTACTTTTAATAATCTGAAGATGGCTCTCCAAGAAATCAATACTTTATAAGTAAGAGGCAAGCTTCCTCTGTTATGCTCCTTTCACCCTACAATACTTTGTGCCTTTTCTTTAACTCCTGTATAAACGGTGCGTATGCACAAAAATGTTGCGTAAGCCCGTTTCCATGCTCACATTGTGATGTATAAAACATAAACTTGGTGTAAAGCCACGCACATTTTCATGCCAGCTAAATGCTTGGCATACACAAGTTCTCTGCTCGGTTTTGCAAACTGGAGGCACCCAGCGTCAAAGCAGTGCTTTTGTTCCTGTGTGGTTTCCCTTTCTTTTTTAGATCCACATACCTGACACGGCTTTATCAGATACACTGAAATTAACCACATACTGTTTATTAGTTTAAGGCATCTGATTGTAATTAACCCGTAACAATATAATGGTTCACGGAATGGCCAAACTATTTCAAATACCATAGCTGCTTTAGCGTTGTTTATCTCAATGCACCACTCAGAGTATTTATATCACTGTATCTGAGTGTGGAATCACAGCTGTTTAGCAGCTGATCAGAAAGAGAATTATCGGAATACAGCATTAAGCACACGCTGCCTCAGCCATGAACACAGTCAAATGGCAAACACTTCAGAGCCTTTCCTGTACGGACCTCACGCTTCAGAAAGAGTTTCATCCTAAGAACTATAAATGCACTCAATCAGTCCATCAAGTGCTCCTTGTAGATCTGTTTGTACTTATTAGTATAATCACCTCACTGTAAACTTGCGATACAGTTATAATATTGCGAATCCTGAGCCACTTTATAAAGAGCGTATTTACATATGATGACCATATCATTTTTAAAATGAAATGCAGCAAAATATGTGTATTACATTATACAGATAAAATGTTAACATTATTTAAATAATCCATATTGTTAATAGTTAAACATGTGAGGACACGGTTGGCGCAGCGCTAGCGACTATCTGGTGTCCCATTCAGAGATTGTTTCTGCATCACGCTGTATGCTTGCTGGGACTGGCGTGACCCTGGATGAATAGATGGTTGGAATAATTAAACATGTACTACAAAGATATTTCAATGTTCCTTAAAAGTTTTGAGGAATCGCCATTCTAAGCTTACAGATGGCTTAACATCTATTACAGAGCTGATTGTGTGGCAATTGGTTACTTGGAGAATGAAAATGAAGGACAGGAATTGGGGGTTAGTACATTTGAAAGAGACAGTACTGCTGCAATAAATTATTTCATTGAAGGTCGCGCACAGCGAAGCAAGCATCTTGAGGGAGGCAGGAAAAATCTCTGAACAGGCTACCAGCTCGTTACTATCACTGCGCCACCGTGTTCCCATGTTTAATACATGCTTTAACTCCTATCATCATAAAATGATATCAAGTATACATCTCAGTATTTTAATTATTCAGAGAGCTGTAATATCAAGAATGTAATGGATTCTGTGTCCTGTCGGAGGAAGAGAAAGCCCGTTTAAGAAGCAGGTAGTGATTCACACACATAGAGCAAATAGTAGAACATATACAAAAGAAAGCATTTAACGTGCTACTTTAGTTATGATGGTATTTGAGTAAATTAAATGACTTAAAGATGATGTTTATGAGTTTCTACTTTAATGACAAAATAAACAACGTGATTAAAGTGGATATTTCGACATTAAAGTTGACATTTTGAGCTTTTTTCCCACTGTGTACCTATTTTTTTTTTCTTTTTTCTATACTCTAATAAGCTTTCATATGACACTCAGACGGTGGGCTACGACTCGCCTTTTCATGGCAACTTTGATATCTGACAACTTCTTTTTTATTTTGGTCACCGAACTTGAGCTTTTGAGTTTCTCCGACACTCTATGTCACTAGATCAGCTTCCTTGTTTTGTTTATACCACTGTTTAAATGAACAAATAGAACGTTTTTCCTTGCCTCCACTTGGTTTTCGCTGAAATTCTTCTATTTTCCCCAAAGCTTTTGCCATTGCCTTTTCACAGAACACCGAGCTTAAAGGCAATTTTAATTGATTTGCAAATTCAAAGAGGCGTAATTCTGGGAGGAGTTGGGGAGTGGTGGCAGGCGCGTGCATGTGCGTTACTTTTCATGCTGACAGGGATCTATGTAGCGGAAGAACATGGAAGTTGGCGAATGCACAGATTTATGCATCTGGATTTTTTTGTGCATACGCACATTTCCTCTTTTGCCGGTACACCATGTTTTAGTGTGAATTTTACGCATGGCGTTATGTATGAGGCCTCTGGTGTGTGACCAATTCATTGAATGCTTCCTTCACCCAATGTTTGGCTCTGATGTGAACTTCGTTCACTTCATGGAGTATTGCATTGAACTTGCTGGTGGCATTTCATCATTACACTCTTCCAGCATTATTCCCATAGTTCAACTTGCAGCTATTTGAACATTATAGCAAGTACTTTAAAAAGATTTGCTGTTTTCCTCTTGGAGTATATAAACAGAAGGTTTTAGTGTCTCAGCTTTTTAACATTGCTGGCAATGCTGACCATCTGCTGCAAGGTGCTACACGTTTTTTTGTACTTTTTCATCTTGTTTCTGTTCTCATTTTCAACTCTTTTTTGTTCTGTGGTTAATGATTGCTAGTGTGCCTTCTTTTCTTTACAATGGTTAATTTAATATGTGGAACTGTAAAATGTTAAGGGTAATTGTTCAAATGTCAAGAGGTCCATTGTGATTGATTATTTATGTTAGAAAAAAACTAGATACAGCATTTAAAAAATATTCCTAATTACTAGAGAAAGATGTGCCTGGATCTGGAAATAGATGTTACTTTGTGGTAATTTCACCTGAATCATGTAGTGGCTACATGATTCAGGCACTGCATTGTTGTGGGGCAAGCAGGATGCTACACGTGACAATGAGTATAGGCGAAGTGCACGACCACTGAATGGCAGTATTGCGTCAACTCACCTGTCGATAACACGTTGCAAAAATTCTTATTTTATCACGCTCTTGCGTATTGTTTTCTAATATTATGTTATGGTATTTTGGCAAACAAAATATTCATTTTGTAAAATTTGAAACCCTGCAAAATGGAGACAAAAAAAAGTCAAGCAGCAAAACCTTTTAACCTTCTTTAGTAGAAGCAAGGACAATATTCAGGAAAAAAGTAGTGATGGTACCAAAAGTATGTCAAGTATTAGTGTTTCAAATTTAGAAGAAACAAAGAAAAAGAAATATGTTAATACTTCAGAATGTGCACTATAAACCAAAAAGAGAAAGGGAAACTTTGTTAGGAATTACGATAAGGAGTGTTTAAAATTTGGTTTAAATGCAGCCCCTGGCAATGAACTATCGCCATGGCTTTTGAGTGTAGTATGTTCTGAAATTCTGTCAAATGACGCTATGAAACCTTCCAAACTTAATCGTCATTTGCATTTAAAGCATAGAGATTTTACTGGTGAGCCACTGGACTTTTCTGAAAGATTACATGACCAGGTGAAAATTCAGAAAAGTCAAATAAAAATGATGATGACTGCTGACAAGTCTCTGCTTCAAGCATCTTATTTAGTTGGTCTTCGAATAGCTGAAATAAAAAAAAAATGTTTAATATTGGTGAGAAGTTAGTAAGGCCTTGCATCTTAGATGTCATACAAGAAATTTTGGGTCCTCAAGAAAATAAAAAACTAAAGGCTTTACTGCTTTCAGACACCACCATTCATAGGAGAATTGTTGACATGACCACAGATATTGAAAAGCAAGTTGTAGAGCGTATAAAGAAATCAAGATGTTTTGCAATTCAACTTGATGAATCAACTAACCTGAGTAACCATGCTATCCTACTTTGGTTTGTAAGGTGTAGTGAAAAAGAAACTTAAGGGAAGAACTTCTTTGTTGCCTTGACTTATCTGGACAGACCACTAGTTCAGAGATTTAAAGCTCTTGATGATTGTTTTCAAGTGCTATGCTTAGACTGGAACAAATACATCGGAGTGTGTACGGACGGTGCTGCAAGCATGACTGGACATTGCTCAGGAGCAGTTGCAACAATTAAGTAAGTTGCACACCCAGAAGTTTTGTCCGCTCATTGCATGATCCACCAGCAGCACCTAGGTGCAAAGAAGCTTTCTACTGAACTAAACACTGTGATGAATGACGTGGTGAAGTTCATTAATGAAATTCATAGTCAAGCTATGAAGTCCAGGCTGTTCATGACACTGTGTGAGAGTATGGGCTCACACCACCAACATCTACTTCTCCATGCAGAAGTGAGGTAGTTATCGAGAGGAAGGGTTCTTGCATGCCTTTTTTAACTGAGGGAAGAAGTAAAGCAGTTTCTGCGAGAGTGTGAATCTGATCTAGTAGAGCCTTTGTGGGGTGGCACGGTGGCACAGTGGGTAGAGCTGCTGCTTTGCAGTTAGAAGACCATCCCTGCATGGAGCTTGTATATTCTCCCTATGACGAGCATTGTGCTTGGTGTGTGTGTGTGCACACGCTCCCTGTGGTGGGCTGGCATCCTTTCCGGGGTTTGTTTCCTGCCTTGCGCACTGTGTTGGCTGGGATTTGCTCCAGCAGACCCCCATGACCCTGTAGTTAGGATATAGCGGGTTGGATAATGGATGGATAGAGCCTTTGTTGATTGAGGTATGGATGGCTAAGCTTGCGTATATGGCGGACATATTCAGTTTTCTTAACAAACTTAATATTTCTCTTCAGGGGTCTTGTACAAATATTTTTACAATGAGAAATAAAATGGATACGTTCAAAATGAAATTGACTCTTTGGGATAGTTGCGTACAAGAGGAAGATACAGATATAAGTCCACTTTTGGGAGAATTTTTGACTGCTGCTGATGTCAACCAGAAAGTCATATTCAACATAATAAGTTAACATTTAAGGGCGTTAGCTGAAACTTTAATAATTATTTCCCTAAAAATGAGGATCCTCATAAAGGTAAACTCTGGATTAATAATCCCTTCTTGGAAGATATAAAATCATGCACACTTGATCCTTGTGAAAAAGAAAAGGTGATCAAGTTGTCTTCTGATGTCACTCTGGTGTCCAGAAATAAAATGCAATCCTTGTCTCAAATTTGGATATCACTCGAAAAAGAATATCCATCTCTGAATTATGAAGTTATCAAATTGTTGATCGTTGTTTTGACTTTCTATTTATGTGAAAAGACATTTTCAGCCTTGTCAGTAATAAAAACCAAACAGAGAAATCAAATGAATGTTAATGCAGCACCTCTCAGAAACAACGTTGCAGCCACATATATCAGATTTTCTAGCAGAGAAGCAGCAGCAAATGACGTGCTAACTAAAATTGTAGTTTTATAACATTAGATTTAATAAATAAAATACTATCTACATTGGTTTTTATTTCTGTCTTAGCCATCACCTTTCTGTGAAATATTTGTCCTATTTTCGCCAGTCCGCTGGTGTTAAAAGGTTAAAGAACACTGCTCTATACCAAAAAACAGATATGTACTATATGTAGAAAATATTTTTTTTGCACTGACCAGCAAACTCCTGGCCACACAATATGCAGCTTGAGTTGTGCAGGTTGTGTAGTCTGTGTATTCTTTCCATGTTATTGTGGTTGCCCTTTCTCAGCTCAAAGTTTTTTAATTGCATTCTCATACCAATGCTTGCGAACTGAAGTGTCTGCATGCACTTTTCGTGGCATTACACGTGTATTTTTTGAGCATGCCTGTGTCGCTCAAACACAGGAAGCTCAGCAGTGTACTTGTGACTTTCTTTTTTCTTTGGTTATAGTCTTGAATAAAAGTGCACTTGTTTTGTTATACTTGTATATCAAAATTTATATGTTACTTACATAAAAGCCAGATCGAATGTTATTTATTTGGATTTATTTACTTACTTCTAACAGAGTGCAGAGCTATAGTGCATCTTTATGTAAAAACAGCAGTGTCAGATGGGGGTGGGGAGGTAGGATAGGATCGTGAACCCGACTGAGAGAATGAAACTGAATAATAAAAAAAAAACAAAGCTAACCTTTACAAGTATCATACATTTACACTGGCTGTTACAGACTGAAATCAAATGTACAGTATGTTTTTATTCTAAGATAGTAAGAATAAAAGCAGCTCACTTCTCAAAACGGACTCGTCGAGGATGAAACCCATGAAGTTTTGATTACCAGTCAACAGCTGAAAAAGTTGCACCACCGAAGCAGTCGCAGTAAATTTGTGTCAATGTCACATCCTAATGCGTGTTGTTTTTCTGCAGTTATATTTTTGAATAAAAGCGCACTTGTTCTGTTATATTTGTACCTTTTGTGAAAGTGTTTATTTGATATTTGGACTTCAGGCTTCACAGATTATAAACTTCATGTCTACATTTTGTCAATTATTACTAAAACATGAAAACGTTTCTTTTTAACGATGTATTTACATAGATCGTTGTAGACACGGAACACACATGAAATGCATGTGTTCCAAATAACGACATAGTATTTATAAAAAGTGTGATTTTGCTTGACTTCTCACGCTATACAACTCCAAGCAACTGACATGCAGGTAAACAGACTTGAGCTGAGAAAACTGTGCACCGATGGGGGATGTGATAGCAGACTGTTTCCTGCTTATCAACACATTTAAAAAACAAAAGACTCTGACAGAGAGGTGAGAAGTGATTTAAGGTGGGACGGATCTACGAGTTTTTTCGTAGGCTCTGATAATTCTAGTGTTAACATGTAGCACTGCATTAATAAAACCTTCTGAAAAAATCATCTAAGATTGCGTATTTGTTTCCAGTTACTGTAACAATGATAATGTATCCTTTAATTTGGAAAATCTTTTCATCTACGGTTTACATTTTAGACTAAAACATTTACAGAAGAACTAATCTTTCAATCAAAAGCATATCTTTGAGTTTGTTTTCCAAGTGGAATATGATGTATACACATAACCAGAAACTGAATATAATTTTAGTTGAGAAAAAAAAGCTTTAATTTTGATGCAAAAAAGTCAATAAAGAATTATATTTCCCATTCTTGAATAGAAATGAAAATAACTTGTACATCACTGAAATACAGAAAATTTAATTCAAGTTATTGCTTCAAGATGGAATTTACAACTGGAAATTCTGTTGTTAGAAATGGCTTGCAAAAAGTGAAAAATCGAATCTAATAAACATTATGCACAGCTATTTACATTTGTAACAATAGATGCTTGTGATGATACTTTGCTTTGTTTTCTTGGTATAGCTTTCAACAGTAGTAATTAAAAAAATCACAAATCTGAGGTGTCTTGCAAATTTGGTAGATGGGTTTAATTATGGCTCTGTATCATTTAAACCAGAAAACAGTTGTGAAAATAACTTACTATTTTGCACAGATGTTTGTTATTTTGCAAATACAAGAATATACTGTCCTTCTGCCAGTTGGTTTGGCAACCAAAATCTATGGCTCTGTGTCAGCATTTTTTCTTTCTTCATTGGTCAATGGATTCAATTGCACTTTCCTGAGTTGTAGTAGTTTTAATTTAGACTGAAATATGAATATGGTGGAAAATTAAATGAATAAGATATAGCTAAGGTGACCACATTAACCAGCATGAAATCATAGTTATATAGATGTTAAGTTTCATAGTGGTGAATTGAGTTATTAATATGACAAATGTAGAAGCATATTGACTCCCAAGGATATTTTTTAAGATTTACTGTAAGAATGCTCTCAGCTTCAGCCTGATGTACATTATTAACATCTTTAACTACAACAAACGATAGAGAGAAATATTAAACTAAGACAGGCAGGCCATACACCCCTTGACTTGGTGGAGGCAGTAGCTCAAGTTACATATCACAAATAGCCCAGTTGTGCATGCTCACTCCTATGTTAAGAAGTATCTGAAGATCATAAGTAATGATAGTTGAATGAATGAATTTAAGGACAATGACAAAAACAAAAATGCAAATATAATAATAAAACAACTGCAAGGACCAACTCATTGGTATGGTGAACTCAGCTGCAGTCTTCCCTCATCTTTGTTCTTTATTCATTCTTTTATTCTACGACATAAACAAGACTTCAAACAAACAAGCTTCTCTTCCATTTTTATGGTCCAAAATTGGTTTTATGGTTTTCCTTATTTCCTTGTGCTGTCTTATATGCATCGTACTTCTTGATAAACAGTTGTCAACTCTTGCATGCACAGGACGCTGCACCTATGGCTTAAGTTGAAATGCAACCTATTTGACTTTGCCAGGGTGAGTCACAGACTGGTTTGACTAAGTAGCTGGGGATGTTCATTATAACTTAAAAGTGCTGGAAAAGTTGTTTATTGAAAACTTGAAAAAGTTTTGTCGTCTTTTTGAATTAATTTTTAAAATGGTTCTTATATTCATTAAACTTAATACGCTTTTCACAATCAAAATAATTAACTTTTGTAAATTTTAGATTCATACTATTTGGTATCTTCTGATATAATATGCTACCGTGGCTGTCTGTTTGACTGTCCGGAATTTTAACTCGCCTATTGACATGAAATTTGGTACACATATACTACTTGACGTCTACTATCTAGTTTCAGGGCGATGATTTTTATTACTCTTTTTATTTTTATTTTATTTTATTGTAGAATCAACTCTTGGCAACGGCCAGCATTCCCTACCACCATCGCTGTCACTTCCCTTACCTCTTTATATCATAAATCATTCTTGAGGCAGATTGAAGACTTAAGTGAAAAATGAAAACCATCCATTTTCCAACCTGCTGAATCCAAACACAGGGTCACGGGAGCCAATCCCAGGGCACAAGGCAGGAACCAGTCCCGGCCAGGGTGCCAATCCACCGCAGGACACACACAAACACACCAAGGCCAATTTAGATTCACCAATGCACCTAACCGGCATGTCTTTGGACTGTGGGAGGAAACCGGAACGCCCGGAGGAAATCCACGCAGACAGCATCCAAACTCCACGTAGGGAGGACCCGGGAAGCGAACCCGGGTCTCCTAACTGCGAGGCAGCAGTGCTAACACTGCACCACCGTGTCACCCATGAAGGAAAGCGAACTAAGTAATTGCAACACAAACACTGACTTAATTGGTTTTAACATGAAAAGATGCTGATGAAACAAGAGAAGAAGCGGGCCGCTAGGTTGGAGAATAGAAGAGCTGCTAGGGAAGCAGCAAGCGCATCAACCTCTGAGCAAATGAATGCTAAAGGTACAGAGGAAGAGGATGAAAACTATGAATGTTCAATTCAACTGTATTCACTGCACGTCATCGTGCAGTGCGCCATTGCTGGTGTGCAATAAATGTATTTTACCTGAAAATGTGTAAACATCTGTAAGTATACTAAACAATATTGTATACCCTATGTAAAATATTTTGCTGTTTTACTTTCCAAAATCAGAGATACTGCTGTGATCCACATCGACAAAAACAATTACAGGATTTTTTAAGTGCATGAGCTATTATTGCATTCAATTTAAATTAGGAGCAAACAGAATGCAGCATCAGGTAAAATATAGGACAGGTGTAAATGAGAAGTCTTATCAAATCTGATGAAGGGGTGAAAGCCAGAAACCTGATTATGCATTTAACACAGCTATGATTAGAAATGGTTTCATCCAAATTGTTGCTCATTAAAAGACCAAATCAGTGAGTTCCTTATAATAAATTACTGTAAGAGAGAGAGAGAGAGAGAGAAGAACTAAGCACCTGATAGATGAAGGACAGATCAGGTGTAGATGAAGTTGCGTAGTTGCTCAGAGCAACAGTGACAGGACAGCTAGGAATTGGTTGAAAACTGGCCAGCTGCACGGATGAGGCAAGACCACACCAAATCTTCAGCCATGGAGGGTGAGAACTAATGGCTATACAAGACACCAGGTGCAGCTACCAGTTGGCTAGGGGTCATCAGTTTACGTAGACAAGACAAGAAGACAACACCCACGTTTGTGAAGTATTCACTGTTGCCTCAGAAAGACAAACATACAAGAGAGTAGCCCTCAGGCAGTATTTCTCCTATTGCCCAGTTGCTTACCTGTTGGGGAGTGTGGAGGTGCTCAAAAGCTATTAGGCTGACAGTAATAAAATTCTTAAATTACTCTCCCCAACAACTACTGCTGTTATATAGACACTACAGATTAGTCTTTTCTATTAGTCTAGTCTTTTTTATGTACTGTACATATGTATGATATCTTTGAGTATACATTTCTTTCCTGTATTGCGTAATCCAGTTTTCTCCCCTGCCATTGAATACAAGCACATCTTGAAACCTACACGCACATCTTCCAAAAATAATTGTAAGTCTTATGATGATGGTCTCAGGTTCCAAAAAAAGGTTTCTAGGCACCGTCATAAATCTCTGAAAAGAAAGAGAAAACTATACTGGTGGCAAATGTGGGACCTGGTCATTCCAGTGTGGAAACAAAGGGTGTGCTGTGGTGTGGTAAGCCCTGGGCTTGAAAAGGAACAGCAGCCCATAGACTACAGTAATGAGATATAGCCATTAAAAATTGCAACTAAAGACTTAGACATGAGGAGTACAGCAGCAATTGCTACATGGAGATGTAGCATGGTGTTCTTGTAGCGAAGCTGGACCACAGAATTGATTCTAGGGTTTAGCCAGAAGTGATTTATACAGGGAATTGGAAGCTTCTTCACAGCCAAGGCAACTGTCAGTATGAAGATGGCAGAGGAGTTGACTCAGCTCATCTAGTTAGGAAGAAGAAGCTAGAGGAGAGAGAGACAGAGAGCCGAAAGGTGAAAAGGAATGTGCTATGTTGAACCATACAAATAACCCCATGTAGTTAGTGTCAATGTAGAAATATGGATTTGTTTGGTTTTTCTTCCTTACTTTATTTCCATTTCCTTTTTAGTGATCCCATTACCTCATTTTTTAACAAATGTGCCATGTTAGTTTCATTGTGGAACTTTGCTGTTTTTGTGGGTCCACAGAACTTACAAAAGGGCTTCCTGTTATCACAATTTATATTTTTATAATAAAATATGTTGGCAAAATCTCCTGAGTCTCATAGTTTTTAGCTGGACAAATCTCTAACTATATTTGTGAAACAGCAGACTGCTGAGTGTCAGTCATTTTAGTTACTTAGTCACAGTTTCAACAATATAGATTAAACACGCATGAAACAGCAAATACAGTTTGTTTTAATGTTTGGTATCAGAAAAAAAAATTAATTATTATAAAATAAAATTGATAATTAAAAAAATTAATTAAAATAATTATTACAAATTTAATTAAAATGAATTATTATAAAATTACATAAAAATAAGGAAGTAACATCATTTTATCCTCTGTACAAAGACTAAGGACTATGATTATTCAGTATTTCAAAACTAAATGAAATTTAAAAGGGCTGTGGATCACAGGTTTAAGAGGAAGGGTGCTTTTCAAAGAAATATCTTAAATCCTGAAAAAGTATAATGAAAACAATATATACAGATACTGAAAAACCATTTACATAGTAAGGCAGATTCATTTGTAATACATTTGTATTTGTAATATTCTCAAAGCCTTGCATTGAGTTATCTAATTGGATTAAATCTACTAATTTAATTTAATCATTTACATTTTCTCTAGAATAATAAAAGGATTACTGTCACCATATAGAGTTATAAAATAAAAGGCTGACCTTTTTGAAAATATTCCATTATTTGTTTTAGGTTTAAAGTGCTCAATTAATTAGGTTTTTTACAGTAAATGGTAATCAGTATATTTTGTGAAAGTGAAAAAAATGAGAACGCAAACTCAAAGTGTAGGTTTGATTCACCATGTGAACTAAATAATCTTAGTATAAAACATTATTCATAAAAATTCATGGTTCATTTATTCTTTATGTATTAAAGAAGTTCTATTTTAAGGTGCTAGTCAACATATCAGACTTATAAATATGACATAGCTAAATGAATGGATTTAAACTGTAATTTTAAAACTGCATGAATAAATGCAAAGGACAGCACCACCATTTTAATGACTAAAACAGTGTTCCTGTGCTGTATAATTACACACACACACACACACATATATATATTGGTAGTCCCCCAGGTTATGGACATCCGACCTACGACATACGAATGAGGCCGCAGCTGCGACGCATGTGCCTCAGTAACTGCCACTCTGTCATCTTCAGGCTGGGGACGCTGCAAGCGGTGGTTGAACAGAGGCTGGAGGGGGGCCATTTCGCTGCTCGCACAGTGTAGTGTCCCTCAGGCGGCTCCTGGCGTCAAGTGGTTTCACTGCCCGCCCACCACACACGGCTGCCTATTCATTCTCGGTGGGTGGCTGGTAATGCTGCAAGAGGTGACCCGGTTGTGGCTGAATGGAGGCCATGGAGGGTGAATGGGGCTGTGGGGTGTAGCATTGTAGTGTGCCTTGGATGGCTGCGTGTTGAATGGGGTTGGTGGTGAAGCGGATGCTGCAGGCAGCATACTCTCCTCAGAGTCTCATAGTTGAGACTGAAGTGTACTGGAACTCCACTGAACGGTAGTGGATTTGACAGTGAGGTGGGCTGGTGATGAACCGCCCCTCGCTGCCCCCATTCATTCTCAATAGCAAGCCTGCTTGTACTGTTACGCACATAGCAGGAAGTTGTCTCTTGTCAGTACACGTGGTCCAGATCTAATTATGCAGCTCCAGATCGACTGGATGACTTTGATTTATGCAGGGATGATTCCAGTTCGGTGCGAAGACGATTCTTTGTGTCATCAGTTTTCATACTTCTCAACGGTCTTTGATTTTTCGGGTGATTTTCTATGTAACAAACTGAATAAGGTATAGCGTAATGAAAATTGCATAATTAGATCTGGACCACCCTATACATCAGACGTGTTGAGAACTGGTATCTTCCTGCTGTGATAGCGTATACAGTGCTGTACAGAAGAGCTCATCTTAACCTTTTGTCTTCACCCTTCAAGAATGTCTCTGAAACACAAATTTGATGCAAGTGATATAGTAAAGAAGAGAAAAACCATCACCATTGAAAATAAAGTAGAAATAATAAAAAGGTCAGAAAGAGTTGAAACTCCATCATTCATTGGCAGAGCACTTGGTTACAGTCAGTCAACAATAGCATTTATTAAAATAATGTACCTGTTCTGACTTACATAAAAATTCAACTTAAGTACAAACCTATAGTCCCTATATCGTACGTAACCCAGGGACTGCCTGTATGTATAATGTAAATATTTATATATATATATATATATATACACAGTGGAACCTCGGTTCATGAACATCTCGGTACACGTACAACTTGGTTTACGACCAAAAAGTTCGCCAAACTTTAGCCTCGGTTCACAACCACACACTCAGTATACGAACAAGGCAGTTTCTCTTTCCGTTTTTTCATGCTGATGATTTCCGCACGTGTTGCATTGTTCTCGTTCAGACGTGCGTGCTTGCACGTGCGTGCATGCTTTCGCTGTGAACTCTTTGTGCTCTATTTCATTTCCCTTCCGGTTAGTATGCGCCGATTACTGTATTTAAGCACGTGTTGCGCCGCTTCATTGTTCTCATTCAGACATGCGTGCTCTTTCTGTAATCTCTTTGTGCTATAAAGTATTTCGTGTGCTTTTGCAGTTAACCATGGCTTCTAAGCAAGTGAAGAGTGGTGAGAAGAAAGTTTTGCAGAAAATTGAAATCAGAGTAAAGAAAGAAATTATTGAAAAGTATGAGCGTGGCGTTCGTGTTACTGATCTTGACGCTGAGTACAAGAAGTCAAAATCTACGATTTCGACTATTCTAAAGCAGAAAGAATCTATTACAGTAAAGCAGCTGATTTTGTAAAAGGAGTTACAGCGTTAACCAGGCAGAGGCTTCAAGTGCTGGAAGAGGTGGAAAAACTGTTTACCAGTTTACTTATTTACCAATGTGAGAACCCTCGTGCTTTCAAGCAGCACAATGTAAACAAAGCCAGACTGCCAGTAATGTGGAGGGCAAACACGAAGGGTTGGGTCACAAGGACTTTATTTTTGGAATGGCTGCCTGAGGCTTTCGCTCCCACCAGCTAAACAGCTAACAACACCAGAAACCCAAGAAATCACACGAGAGAAAACACCTGAAGGAAAACATCCCTCCATTGCGGAGCCAAACTCTTCCTCCTCTCCACCAAGTTCCTCCTCACTTCATGCCAGAACTCGACTCATGCAAGGTTAGTTTTCTTGGTGGTTTATGGTTTTTGTATTACGGATTTTTCAAATGTTCATTTTTCAGTTCGTAGCGTGAATTGTTGCAGTGTTACTTTCACTTTTTTCAAATGTTCATTTTTTCCCCTCTGTGCTTAAAACTCATTAAAAAAGTGTTTACAGCTAGTCGTTAGTAGCGAGATTTGTTGCAATGTTACTTTTCTTGGTGGTTTATTTAAATTACAATTTTTTCAAATGTTCATTTTTTCCCCTGTGCTTAAAGCTCATTAAAAAAAGCATTTATACAACGATCGGTTGCAAGGCTATAGTGCGAACTCCTGTAATGTTACTTTCTTGGTTGCTTGTGGTTGGTTTTAAATAAAGTTCGGATTTGTTCAAATGTTCCTTTTTTCCCCCCCTGTGCTTAAAACTCATTAAAAAAAGTGTTTCATACAGCGATCGGCTTGCAAGGCTATAGCGCGAACTGCTGCAATGTTAAAGAGAGAGAGAGAGAGAAAGGGCGAGCTAGCCTGCGTGCTGCAGAGAAATAGAGAGAGAGAGAGAGAGGGCGAGCGAGCATGCGTGCTGGAGAGAGAGAGAAAGAGAGAGGGCGAGCGAGCCTACGTGGGTGCTAGAGAGAGAGAGAGGGCGAGCGAGCGAGCGAACGAACCTGTGCATGCAGCTGAACAGGGAGCCTGGGTGTTTGTGTCAGTGTTATTCAATGTTTTTACATTAGTTTACTATTACACTGTGCATTCTATGGTGTAATTAACTATATTTGTGCTTAAAAATCTTAAAAAAATATATATTTACATACAGTTTGTACGGTCTGAAATGGATTAATTGTATTTACATACAATCCAATGGAGGGAAATTGCTTAGGTTCACTACCAAATCGGTTTACGACCAGAGGTTTGGAACGAATTATGGTCGTGAACCGAGGTCCACTGTATATATATCTATATATAGTGACAAACTTGATACAGAGACATAGAAAAGTTTGGGGCATTCACCCGTGTAATTTGGTATTCTGGCTGCAAAGTCGAAAAAAGGTATACAGCACTGATGTGAACAAAACTGAGTCCAAAACAGAACTGAGAGAATAGGGAAAAAGTGGAAGCTTTTAAAGGGGAAGACAGCAAGTGAGATCAAAGGGGCCGGGCTCATCAGGGTCTTCACCCATAGGTTTGAGCCTCGACGAAACATCACAAAGAATTCTTCCATAGGCTCGTTCCCGGAAGTGACGTCAAGAGGACCAGGTGGAATCTCCCGTCTGCAGGAAAGGGAGAAAAGAGTCAGTGCACTCTGCCACATCCCGGTATAACTCGGAACTGCCCTTACTCAAGCCCTTTAGCTACCTCCCATGCGCACATGTGTGACTATATATATATATATATTGTCGCAGGTAGCTGGGTGTGGTCACCAATCAGCCACCTACTTAAGGAGCCGCCGCCCTGCAATCAAGGCTGGAGTCGGGTGAGGAGGAAGACAAGGTCGAGGCAGAGGAGGCGAGGAGAGGCCCGTGTGTTGTGTGTGTGAAGAGAGTGGCTATTGAAAGCCTAGACTTTGGAGTGGCTATTGAGGGCCTACTGTAGACTTTGGAGGGGTTTGGTGGCGGTGCACTTGACTTTGTATATAATTGTGTAAATAAACGTGGGTGATGGAGCAAATGGTGTCATATTTCATAGTGGCGTAGCCAGCAGGATGCTTCACCTGGGTTGAGGTGGGGACCTGCATTCCAAAAAATGTTTTGTGAAAGTCCCGGCGCAAAAGGGGACCCCAACCACATGCTGCAGAGGCGAAGTGCACCCAACCCCGCAGCAGCGAAGTGCTGTATGGACCATTGGGGGTCCAATAAAGGACTTTGTCATTAAGGGCGGCTCACCGGCGGAGCCCAGCAAGGGACTGCCGAAGGTGAGGCTGGGCTGTGGAAGCCACAGCAGCCGCGATGCTGCCCGCAGAGGCGCTCTCCAGGGAGAGAGGAGAGCATGAAGGCTGACCAAAAGTCCCTCCTCAATGCAGGCACGGGATTGGACAGTGTGTAAGTCCACTGCCGGCTGCTTCTCTCTCCTTGGTGGCTGTGTTACAGGAGCTGCAAAAAGAACTGCGCCTTGTGCTGTTGCCGTCGGCCGGGTGATGTGCCCTCTGGGCAGAGACACTGGACTCAGGAAGGATGGCAGTGACGTCGAGTCGAGCGCCGCAGGCAAGACAGGATGCTGCAGGAGCTCCTGGATGGAGAGGTACAGCAGGGAAGGTAGGTGAGACCGACCCCGTAAAGCTTCGGACTCCTGCGGGGCCGGGTCTGCGCTCTTACAATGAGCAGATCGAAGCCGCCGCGGCGTCCCAAAGTAGGCGGAGGAAGCGGCTTGGGGAAGTCAGTTCCTCCGACATGGGAGGACGTGTCGCTGGGTGCGCACGTCCCGTGAAGGGCCAGCCTCTGTGGAGGCAGAGGAGAACCCCGCAGCGTGGGAGATGGACTTACCGCATGGGGAAGCCGAAAGAGGGAGCAACAGAGGGCCAATCGGAGCGGAGAACGTTGGCCCAGCTGAGACGAGCGAGGGCTGCATCAGGGCAATGTCCCCGCCCCTTGTTTTTCTATTTTATTTACAGGCTCGAGCCCTACCCTGCAATGTGTTGGCTTGGCGCCGAGGTGTCTTCGTCCTCGCGGAATGGTCCGCTGGTACCGGGAGGTCCCAGCTAGCGGGAGTACTGTCGCAGGTGGCTGGGTGTGGTCACCAATCAGCCACCTACTTAAGGAGCCGCCGTCCTGCAATCAAGGCTGGAGTCAGGTGAGGAGGAAGACAAGGTTGAGGCAGAGGAGGCGAGGAGAGGCCTGTGTGTTGTATAATATATATATTGTGGCAGTAGGGGGCGCTAGTGCTCCCTTGAACCCTCAGGTACAACTCCAGACACCAGGTAAAGTCCAAGACTCTTTATTATTTTTTACAGTGCACCAAGCACCTTCCACACTACTCATATAATAAACTCTTTTAAACAAACTCTCCTCCTCGCCCAGACACTTGCTCCTCTACCTCCCAGCTCAGCTCAGTGTCTGGACTGAGCCACAGTCCTTTTATAGCCCCTGACCCAGAGGTATTTCTGTCCAATCAGTCCACAGTTCCTTATTCCTTCCGGGTCAGGGCAATTAGTCCTTAACTTCTACCTGGGAGCACGACATTTCTTCCTGTCACGTGACCGTGACGTACTCCCGGGTCATACGGCATCACAGAGCCTATAAGCCCCCCCACAGCGACTCCTGGTGGCCCCCAAGGTATCCAGCACGATCCTGCTGTCGGGAGAGCTCCTCCTGGTGGCCTGGGGGTGCGGACCGGCATGGGAAGCCAGCAGTCCTCCACAATATATAGTCACATGCGTGCACATGGGAGGCAGCTAAAGGGCTTGAGTGATGGAAGGAGACCTTACCGGCTCCGGCCCCTGTGATATCACGTCTGGGCTCGAACCAATGGCTAAAGAACATGGGCCTGATCCTTATGACTTCACTTCCTGTCTTCCCCTTTAAAAGCCTGTCCCTTTTCCCTAAATCCTCAGTCTTGTTTTGGACTCATTTGCACATCAGTGCTGTTTATTTTCATAAAAAACGACTTTGCAGCCAGGATACCAGAATATATGGGTGGCTGCCCCAAACCTTTATCAGAGTATGTCTAATTATTGTGACATTGGCATAGCCAGCAGGATCGAGAAGTCCTGGAAGAGAAGGGGACAGGACCTGCAACACATCCAGGTGGGAGCGTACTGGGGGAGGGTGGCCCATGTTTCAGAGTGGCCCGGTACAGGCTTTGCTCCCAGCATGCTCCACTAGGCAACCTAGGCAGACCAGGGAGTATTCGGGAGGGGCTCACAGAGTTGGGCTGCTTTGGAAGGGGGAGGCAAAGAGGGCTGTTTGTTCTCTCTTGGAGGAGAGTGCCCACCTCCCTGTGAAGACAGAGCCCCAATTTTCACCTAGGGGTACCCCAGACTGGCAGGAGAGTAGCCTGAAAAACTGGAGATTCGACCCAGAGCGGCCGACCCCTCAACAAGCCAGGTCCCTATGGGCAATGGTAGGGCAGTGGCTACGGCCACAGGAACTCAAGCCCTTTCAAATAATAGAGTAGGTGGCTTGCTATCTGCTTCTGGACACACTACCCCGGGGCTTCACCCAGCCGGTCTGGGGTAGACAATTTAGAAACATGGCAGAGCTCATAGAGCTCGTAGCAAGACAAAGGATGGCCTCACAATCTGGGAGTGCTGAACTGTCACTTGGCTGAACTCAACCGGAGAACATCCCAAAACCTAGCTCCCTCCTGTACAACCCAGAGCTTGTGCCGACGTCCCCGAGGCCGCAGGCAACCAAACCGCTTGGGAATGAGGGGATGCAAGTGGAAGAGGGGTTGGTGTGCTCTGACAAACCCATTGGCGGTCCCACACACAGGCGTGGTGATTGTTAACGGGTATAAAACTTCTGCCCTGTTCGATACCAGTAACAACATTTCCATTGTTGCCTGCCAATTTGTGCTACTACAACAGTGGTTAAAATTTAAGGCCGTTATAACCTGTGTCCACGGGGAAACCCGCTGGTACAGGCCCGCCATTTGTGTCATCAGCTACAGAGGATCAGTTCAGAAATTAACGGTGGCAATCCTCCCTGATCCTCCACACCCGGTGATACTAGGGCGGGACTGGCCTAATATCAAATGCGGTGAGACATATACCACTCCTGAGGTTAACTTGGGCCTAGTTATGGACGGAGATGAACTGTCTCAAGCTGCCTCCACGCAGTGTAATCAGCCGGCAGAGAGAGACGAAGCAGCCGTCCTGGGTGACGTGGCAACTCCCGGGCCGTCACGTGCTGACACATCATCCACCAGCGCCACGGCAGAGCAGGAGGAAACCCCGCCCATTGAGGTCTTTGCAGACCCTCTCTCCCTTTTACGGTTCCAATTTAGAGGGACGCCGGCTTCTAGGGAGCAGTGGAGTGACGACTCCCTGAAATTTGCAAAAAATGCAAACAACAACAGCCAGCGCACAAACCAGTCAATGCCACAGGGTCCTCACTTTGTGTTAGGCAACGACCTTCTCTATTGCGTAGCAATGCATGGCGTGCAGGAGAGAAGGCTGCTAATAATCCCGCGGACCTTCCGGCGACAGGTCTGTGAGTTAGCACACACCCACCTCCTAGGTGGCCACTTGGGCACCGAAAAAACCCTGGAGCGAATCAAGCTCCGTTTCTACTGGCCGGGAATCAATGAGAAGGTTCGTCGCTTTTGCGCGACCTGCCCGGAGTGTCAACTGCGACAAATCCCAAGAAAGGACCGCGCTCCTCTCGTTCCTATTCCCCTGATTGACGTTCCCCTCCATCGAATTGGGGTCGATATATTCGGACCTCTAGAGCCCTCAGCCCGAGGACACAAGTACATCCTAGTCCTTGTGGATTATGCTACCAAATGCACTGAAGCTGTTCCGTTGCGCTCAGCCACTTCTAAAGCCATCGCACGGGAATTACTAGGGGTCTTTGTGCACGTGGGTATCCCCAAGGAAGTCTTGACGGACCAGGGGACACCAGGAGACTTTCACAGAGACTGCCAGATTACTGAAAATTTAAAGACTGCAGTGTATCATCCTCAAACTGATGGTTTAGTGGAGAGGTTTAATCAGACTCTCAAACAAATGCTGCATAAGGTGGTCAGCGAGGATAGAAGGAACTGGGATCAGCTCCTTCCCCTCGTCCTTTTTGCCTATCGGGAAGTCCCACAAGCCTCCACAGGGTTCTCCCCTTTTGAATTACTGTATGGGCGACAACCCCGGGGCATATTAGATATTCTAAAAGAAGGATGAGAAGAAGAGGCTCTTCCCTCTACAAACATATTAGAGTATATCGTGCAATTACGCGATAGATTTGGAAAGATTCGGCCCCTCCTTAAAAGTCACATGGAACAGGCCCAAGCAGCACAGGTCCGTTACTATAACCGCAGCACGTCTAAATGGGAGTTCCACTCGGGAGATTGGGTCATGGTCCTAGTGCCTACCTCCCACTCTAAGTTGCTTGCCCATTGGCAAGGCCCCTACGAAGTTAAGGAGAGGAAGGGACTGGTCGACTATTTGGTGAGTCAACCCAATCGTCGGCCGAAGGCGGGTTTATCATGTGAACCTGCTGAAACCATGGAAGGACAGGGATCCCGATCCCTCCTCCGGCCAGCCCCGCTTACTCTTCACTCACACACACAGCCTTAACTTCGGTGTGGACTTAAGTCCCAGACAACAGCAGGAGCTGGAAACAGTTATCCGGGCCGTTCGGGAGGTAGTCAGTGAGAACCCCGGAAGGACCTCTCTGGCTAAGCACAACATTGTGACAGAGCCCGGGGTTATTGTCCGAGAATGCCCGTATCGTTTTCCCGAGGCAAAAATGGCTGAAGCGGAGCTTGAGATCAAGCGCATGCTGGAACTAGGTGTGATTGAGGAAAGTTATAGTCCCTGGTCCAGTCCCATTGTGCTCGTCGGTAAGCCTGACGGGAGTTGGAGGTTTTGCAATGACTTCCGTCTGCTTAATCAAGTCTCCCAATTTGATGCCTATCCAATGCCACGAGTGGATGACCTCCTCAAGAGGCTTGGACAGGCTCAATATTTGACCACACTGGACATGACAAAAGGGTACTGGCAGGTTCCTTTAATGGACTAGACGAAGGAAAAAAACACGTTTAGTACCCCTAGCGGACACTGGCAGTATCGTGTCCTTCTATTTGGGTTACACGGGGCTCCAGCAACCTTCCAGCGTCTGGTGGACAAAGTGCCCCGGCCTCATATCTCATACAGTGCTGCCTACCTGTATGACGTGGTCATCTATTCCAGCACATGGAGGGAACACCTACAGCATGTCAGAGTGGTATTGCGGACACTTGGTGAGGCCGGGCTCCGGATTAATCCCAAGAAATGCTTCTTTGGATTGAGCGAGTCTAAATATTTAGGCTACCTGGTGGGTCAGTGTATCGTAAGGCCACAGTGTTCCAAAGTTAAAGCCGTTTTGAAATGGCCCCGTCCGCAAACCAAGCGGCAGGTCCAAGCCTTTCTCGGATTAGTGGGGTACTACTGCCGGTTTATATCCCGGTTCTCAGAGACTGATTTAACAAAGAAAAGGGTCCCGAACATTGTGGTATGGACTGAGAAGACAGGCGCTGCATTTGGTGACTCAAAGCAGGCCCTTATGTCCGCACCTATTTTGATGGCACCTAACTTTTCTTTGCTTTTCATCCTCCAGACGAACGTTTCGGACACAGGCCTGGGGGCCATGCCAAAGAGTCGATGGTGTGGAACACCCCATCATGTTCCTGAGCCGGAAACTGTTCGACCGGGAGACCAGGTATGCAGAGGTGGAAAGGGAGGCTTTGACGATTAAATGGGCGATTACTCAGCTTAGGTACTACCTGTTGGGCCAGGAATTCACCCTTGTCACGGACCATGAACCCCTCCAGTGGATGGCCCTGAATAAGGAGTCGAATCCGCGGGTCACCCGGTGGTTTTTTGACCTACAGTTGTATAGGTTTTCGCTTGTTCATTGCCAAGGCGCTCTCCATGCCAATGCTGATACTCTCTCTCGGGTTCACGTCCTCTCGGTTAGGGTCGCCCAACCCGATGGGTCTTGGCTAAGGAGGGGGCCTTGTCACACGCGTGCGCATGGGAGACAGCTAAAGGGCTTGAGTGACTGCAGTTCTGAGGCATGCCGGGAGCTGGCAGAGTGCACTGACTCTTTTTCTCTCTTCCCTGTAGACCATTCCCAGGAGATTCCATCTTTCTCTCTTGACTTCACTTCCAGGACTGAGCCAATGGAAGGAGACCTTACCAGCTCCGGCCCCTGTGATGTTACGTCCGGGCTTGAACTAATGGCTAAAGAACATGGGCCTGATCCTTATGACCTCACTTCCTGTCTTCCCCTTTAAAAGCATGTCCCTTTTCCCTAAATCCTCAGTCTTGTTTTGGACTCATTTGTATGCACATCAGTGCTGTTTATTTTGATAAAAAACGACTTTGCAGCCAGGACACCAGAATATACGGGTGGCTGCCCCAAACCTTTATCAGTGTATGTCTCAGAGGGTGCTGTTTATCAGTTTCAGCTGCTTTGGTGTTAATGAAATTAACAACAGGTGCACTAGAGGCGCATCACATCACTCAGCATGACTGGTTTGGTGGTGGATCAGAGACGATCTGGGGAGGCATATCCATGGAGGGATGCACAGACCTCTACAGGCTAGACAACGGCACCTTGACTGCCATTAGGTATCAGGATGAATGCTGGTGCAGTGGGTCCTGGGTTCCTCCTAGTGCACGACAATAACCGGCCTCATATGACGAGACTATGCAGGCAGTTCCTAGAGGATGAAGGAATTAATACCATTGACTGGTCCCCATGCTTGCCTGACCTAAATCCAATAGAACACCTCTAGGACATTATGGTTAGGTCCATCCGATGCACCTCACACTGTCCAGGAGCTCAGTGTTGCCCCGGTCCAGATCTGGAAGGAGATCCCCCAGAACACCATCCATCGTCTCATTAGGAGCATGCCCTAATGTTGCCAGGCATGTATACAAGCAAGTGGGGGCCATACAAACTACTGAGTATGATTTTGGGTTGCTGCAATGAATTTTCGGCAAAATGAACTAGCTTGCTGCATCATTTTTTCACTTTGATTTTCGGGGTGTCTTTGAATTCAGCCCTCTGTAGGTTGATATTTTTCATTTCCATAAAACGATATGGCATCCTTTGTTTCCTAACATATGTCGCATGCGGCTGGGGGTGGAAGGGCCCAAGCCCAACCCTGTAGGGACCCGTGGCCACCGCCAGGCGGCACCCCGGTGCCTGAACAACCCTGGACCTCAGCACTTATGCCACACCAGGAAGTGCTGGGGAAGAGGAGCAGGGACACCCGAAGGGCTTCCAGGTGCGCAGCCGGCACTTCCGCCATACGGGGGTGTGTCCGCAGAAGATTGCCGGGAAGCAGCTGGAGCCCATCCGGGTTCCTATATAAGGGGCCGCCTTCCTTCATTCAACAGCGGAAGTTGGGCAGAAGAGGACAGAGCTGGAGAGAGGACTGGAGGCGGCCAGAAGACAGGCATTTGGGACTGTGAAAGGCCTGGACTTTGGGAGATCAGTGCTGGAGACACTGGGACGGGCACTAAAGTTTGTATATATTGTATATAGTGGTGGTGATAATAAATGAGTGTGTTGGGTACAGAAACGATGTCCGTCTGTCTGTGTCCGGGTCCCGTTCACACACATTACCCTGTCCATATCAGTATAGATATCCAGCATGATTTTTTCCCATTGAGATCTGATGTGTTTTCAAAGTGCCTTTAATTTTTTGAGAAGTTTATATATATATATATATATATATATATATATATATATGTCAGGAGGGCTTTGCGCCTTCCCCAGAATATGTGGGGGCGACCGCCCTGGTACCTTGGGGGGGCCACGGGTACAGAGCTTTGAAGCTCCACCCTGTAGGGGCCCGTGGTCACCGCCAGGGGGTGCCTCTATGCCTTTGGAACCCTGGACCTTAGCATTTCCTCCACACCCAGAGTGCTTTCAGGGATGCAGCTGGCACTTCCGCCACACTGGGGCATGACGGTGGAAGATAGCCGGAACATACCTGGAGCACATCCGGGGGACCATAAAAGGGGCTGCTTCCCTTCATTCAGGGCTAGAGTCAGGTAAAAGAGGAAAAGATTTTGGAGGAGGCAAGGAGCATAAAGAGTAAGAGGGCATTGTGTTATGGCCAGGACTTTGGGGTTTGTTGTGCACTTGTAAATATGGTAATAAAATGTGTTATGGGTGACATGAACGTGTCCGCCTGCCTGTGTCCGGGATGGCTAGCACAATGGCATCCCAGATGGGACTCTTTGCCTGGTGCAAGGCAGGGACCTCAAAAAAATAGTTTTGTTGACAGCCCGTCGCAGCAGGTGCGCCAACACACGTGCCATGGGAGCGGCGTGCACACAGCCCCAAGTGCGAGAACATGCCCAAAGACCGCCACCGGACTGCGGTCGGAATGATCTCTCCTGGTGAGGGAGAACAATGATGGGCCTTACCGGAGTGCAGCGGGCTCCAATGAGCATGCTACCACTGAAGGCGCCCGGGACGGCATGTTGTCAAGGAAGGCCATGTCGAGGCAGCTGCCTCAGACAGACGGAACCCGGGAGGTGAGTTCCCTGCTCCGTGCCCTGGGGGGGCCGCACGTGTTTTGTGTTTTGCAGGCAAGGACTGACCGGGTCTGCATCTGTGGTAGACACGCGCTGATCTGGGGGGCTTTACAGATGTGGCAGCAGCAACAGGATCTGCAGAGAGGGAGACACTGTGACTCAGAAAGCCGGCTTGTCACCGCACCAGGGGAAGGACAGCCAAGATGGCTGCGGACTGGAAGTCCCTCCTCGAGACGGGCACAAGATTGTCTTGTTTGCCTGCCGATGATTAGATGGAGGCGGGACCAAGGCATGTCCGTCTCGTGCCGGGGAAGGACCCGACTGGGACGGAGGAAAGGGCCCACAGGAAGCAGCCGGCGTGTGTTGCTGACAGACAGGTAAGCTCACCGTCGGCTAACTTCCTGTCTTTGGAGGTCCGCCTTCAGCCTGCAGAGCAGCAGCTTTCACAGGTGCTGAGTGCCCTCCGTGCTGAGTTGGAGAAGCTGGAGAGAAAAGCAGTCGCATCGGTGCAGCTGCTGTGTACATGGACAGAACGGCACATCGCTGGATCCTTCGGCCGGAGAGGTACCGCGGGGACAGTAAGTAAAGCCGACCCCATAAATCATAAAGGAGAGCCCACCGGAAAGCTAAATGATCTAAATGATCAGACCTGAGTAGGGGGATCTCCAACAGTGGACGCGGCGGCGAGCACTGTGCGCATGGCGAGGAGAGAGACAGCAAGAGGGCTGGCAGAACGCAGGCTGATGTGTGTCCCAAGTCCTAGCGCCCTATGCCTTGAGCCAGCGGCGGCCTCGCTTCATTCCACAGGAACACAGATGGGAAGGAGTCTCTTTCTTTGCCATAAAGAGACTCAGACCGTCATGGCGTCCCAGAGAAAGAGGAGGAATCGAGGGAAGAATGCCGGTTAAAATCGTTCCATCCTGGAATGTCAAAGTCCACTTTTGTAGATCAATTTGAGCTCCAGCCATCTCCAAAAAATCCAAGCCCAAGATACAGGGGTCCATAATCTTGGCCACCCAGACTTCCAATGTCCAGCAAAGCCCACCAACACAAATAGCTACCTGGGTTCTTCCTAGCATGGATGCTGTTTCACCCATAGTGGTCGTCAAAGCTACCCCTGTACCCTTCCACTGTGTTTTTCCTGGTAGTAAGTCTGGTCTAACAATTGTGGCAGTCGAATCCTGTGTCAATCAGGGCCTTACAGATGCGATTGCCGACCCAAGTGTGGACATGGCAATAGGTCCCTTCACCCAATTGGCCAACAGGCACCAGGGGTTGCACATTTTGTCCCTGTAGACTACTTTGTGATGGGACATGCTGTAGGGCCCGTGCTGTCCTTCCTACATGGGTCCCTGGTTGTTTTTCTGGGGTAGCTATATGGGTTTAAGCTCAATTTTTTCCTTATGTGGACAGAAGCACTGCAGATGCCCCACTCTGCCAGCATAGGGGTGGTTTTATTGAGCGCGGTGACCGTTGTGTTTGGGAGGGCAACACTGTCACAGTTGAAGATTTGTCTTCTTGCATGTGTTGATGCTGGACAACCTGCTGTTTAACTGGAATTGTGGATTTTCTCATAGCTAAGGGGCTGGGGTCCTGACATCCTTCTGATAGCACCTGCTCAGCCTCTTGTGATATTTACAGTATAATGCCTCCTCAAATGGTCTTGGCTTGGAAAATCGTACCTGTTGTCTCACTAGCTGGGGTGTGAGACCCCAGATGAAAGCCTCCTTTGCCAACTCCACTTGGACTGCCTGATTAAAGTGAGGGTAGCCTCTTCTGAACAAAGAATGAATTTCTGCTGCAAACTTGCCCAGACTTTCCGTTGTGTTACGTGTTCGCTCCCCCAACTACTGTCTGATGCCTGGAATGGATTCTACACGAACGAATTGTCTCTCCAATGCAGCTGCCGGGGCACCAACTTCAAGTCTGTCAGAGCATTCAGGGCATCACCCTCTAGAGCAGCAGCCAGTTGCACTGCTTGTTCTTGTGGAGCCCATCTATTTGCCATGGCCACCATACGAAAGTGCCTATAGTACGCCTCTCATGCTCCTTTTCCATCAAAGTGGCCCAGTTTTAGTGTTGGTTTACTTACTGCTGGCATCTGCAGCATAGCCAAAGGCTGGAACGTTCTCTCTCCGCTTGTTGCCACTTCCTTCTCTCTCACTGTCTCTCTCTCTCTCTTATTTGCATAGTCTTCTAAACGATTTAACAATGTTGAGTAGCCACGGCAACCGTCGCGCAGCGCTTCTGCTAACGCAAACACCGGCCCCTCTGACACGCAAGCCATCAGCTGTCCTGCCCCATATTCTCAGACCATTTCTATGTAACTACTAGCTGTTCAAAGCTCTGCCAAAACTCCTCCCACTGCATCACTCCTGGAAACTGTGGAAGGTTGCCTTCTATGTCACGTTTTTCTCACAAATCGATGCTGGCCCACGTGCTCTTACCGAAGGATTCAACAGGTAACTTCTTGGTGTTGATGCCGACACCCTGAACACTCCACTTTCTTCTGTTAAAGAAAGAAGCCCACTATCCTGCTCCATATTTATAGCAGCTGCCAAACTGACCTTTTTCTTATTCGCTGTCTGTACTCTTCTCTGGGTGCCAGTGTCGGTCTCGGATCTTCTCGAATCCCCGCACAGTAACTCGCCTCCAGTCGCTCCTTCCAATTCCATCTCCACTTCTGACACCAATGTAGAGATCCGGGTAAATAATAACAGGAGCACTCGCAGCTGTCAGGGCCACTGCGGTTTTATTTTGGTTAAATTGGTCCTATACAAAAATGGAGCAATCTTGTTGACTCCGGGAATCCTCTCACTCCTAGCACACACCCGGAACACCAAACCAAAAACAAAAGAAAAAACATCCCCCACGAGGTGTGTCCGCCCCTTACAATTAGAAACCTCCCCTTCAAGTCCTCCCTTGCCCTCAGACAAGGATAGAAAGCACTGCCTGCACGTTACAATAAGTTATTCAGTATAAAAAGATGGGCAAGAATGGCAAACTTGTAAATTTAATTTTAAATGTATAACACAATAAAATGTGCAAAAAGTGAAGAGGTCCAAATACTTTCTAAATTCACTTATATAAATAAATGAAAAAAATATATATATCATTATTTTGTAATCCATTCATGTTTTAATCTTGATGGTTTTGGACTTCCTGTAAGTCTATTAACACATTTTGTTATGCACACACACACTTCTGGAGCCCTTTTGAATCTTTTCACTACAGATGTTTTCCAGTAAGAAAAGGTATTTTTAAGAGAATGTTTAGTACATACTTTATTCAGAATAAAAAAAAAACAAGTTTGTGGATCCCATCTTATATATGTTCCAAAGAAAGGATAGCACATAATTAAACAATTACTTCTCAAGTATTTATGCCCCATAGGAACCATCATCACATCTGTGTGCATTTCTTGTGAGCATCATCTGACATTCTTCACACCTCTCTAATCTTCCTGTAGATCTGCTGCTATAATTGTTTAATCTGACTGTGGCTCAGCTACACATGTATTACTTTTTTATGACCTTTACTTTTCACCTCATATTTTGTTTGCTGGTACATTATTAGCCAAATAATGATATTACATCTGATGGATAAAACCAAAATATTTGCATTCTGAAAAGTTCTACTTTTATTTTCAAAATAATTATAAATGACTATAATTCCTCACTGTGCAACAATTATAATGTTCTTCAACCCACTTATTCTAATTTATGGTCATAGGGTCCATAGTCTGTCCTTACAGCACTGTGGTAAGGCAGAAAATAGCCCAGGACATGCCATGTCTAAAAAACAGTATTTTAAAATTAATGCACTGATTCAAACCGTTAAGTTAAACAAGGTTCTGCTCATTAAATACTTGCTTACAGGTTAAAATTGCTTTTACCTCGTACTAGTAGATTGCAAACCAAAAGCCCCCTTATTACCCTTGATGGGAATCCAGAGCCTATCACTGAAAACTGCTTTGGAGATTATGAAAGTTCTGCACACCGCTATAATTGTTACCATCATTCTTGTCAAAGTTAATAACCATGAGTATTTGTTGGTAGCTGTATTTGCTGAAGGCATGTGTTATTTTTACTTTACAAAACATTTAGAAAGCTCTTCTTTCTTTAAAAGCTGAAAATTGGGGCTTTTATTTGGACAGTTTAAATTTGCATACTTTTAGAATTAACAAAAATTTGTTAGGAGTAACACAAATAGTAACAAAAATGTAATGGAATCTTCATTAGTACTTTAATAATTATTGTGTCTGTACTACATTTTGTATTTTAATCTGAAACTAATTTTTACACTTACACATACTGTTTTAAGTCAAATATTTTGAAAGAATCCTTAAAAATGCATAAATAAAGTAAATTAATTAATTGACCTTTTTTATGCGTTCTGGCTGATTTTCAGTATTTATATACAAAAATGGACATAGATGTTGCCATTCTATGGCATTGTCACCACACACACTCATATCCTTGCATCACATTACAAATTCTATCTTGAAAAGTTCGGCTGTAGGTTTTTCAAGGCTAATTCTTGATTTATTATCTGGAGAACAAAAATAAGAATAGACACAAGAAATTTCTTTTTGAGTATAAGGAGCATGAAGGCTCGTAGTAAACATGGCCTACAGGAAACAATTAGTACAGTTTTTTTGTTTCTAGTATGTCTAGTTCTGTTCCACTCTTACTTCTTATGAAACTGGTATTGTTCCTGACTCTCAGCCTTTACTTAGTGGGTGGTGAGCCCCCATTTTGGCTTTTCAGGATTCTGTGCAATGTTAATGGAGGATCACCAGATTTGACTGAAAGGTACTAGTAGATTAGAAGAAGAAAAGGTCCAGCAAAAGCCTGTGTGCGGATGGAGTCTTAGAAAATGACACAGGCAAGCCATTTGATGCATCAAGAAGGATAAGTATGGGAAATTGTTAGCCTCAGCCTAGGATATTATAGAGAGGTGAAATGAGTACTTTAAAAAACTCTTAAACTTGATAATACACCTTTCTCAGAGGAAACAGTTATAGAAGCAATGGTTGAGGTAGAGACATTCTCTGTGGCTGAAGTTGCTGAGGTTACTAAAAAAACTCAAGCAAGAGTAAATGTGATCTCACCAGAAATACTGTATATGGGGAAGGTATTATGGTTAACAAAAGTCTTCAATTTTGTGTTGAAAGCATCGACAGTGCATTGGGATTGACAGACTGAAGTGACTGTCCTATTTTAAAAATCTGGGGGGCAAGAAGATGTGTTACAGTTACTAAGGCATTGCACTCTGCTTTCCTGAGAAAACATACAGAAATCAAGACAGTTCAATGTTGGACTATTTCAATAATTAATCTGATCTAGGAGGAATAACGTCAGATACTGGCTATGGACCATCTTTTTTACCTTACACAGGGAAAGAGAGCTCACCGGGATTTGCTAATCTTGTCTACATGTGCTTTGTGGATTTTGAAAATGGATATGATGGTGTTTTCCCATTGTTTTTTGTGAAAAATGCATCAAGTGTATAACAGGCTTTGGCCACTGAATGAGCCTTGCAAAGGAATAATCCGCCTCAAGCACCAAAAGTAGAAGGTAAAGAAATATTCTAAAAGAAGGAGTTTGATTCGTCAGCTTTAAGCAATATTTGGCTCTCTTACCTGTCAGCATTTCACCCAATGATTTATACATTACTAGCTATGTGTGCCCAACTATGTTGCGCGTGTTATAGTTGTCTGTGAAGGGCTCCCTGTTTAAACGTGGCTGCCAATCGTGAACTGGGCCCTTCATCGCACAGCATTATGACTTTTTATAAGAGAAACAAAATTACAAAAGAAAACCCTTAGATATTGATTCGATAGGAACGGCCTACTCGGAATCACTATCTGAATCGTAATTATGTGGTGGTGTAGGAGCATTTCTGCTTCTGTCCGTTCACAGTTCATCCCGTTTTCACGACGCTGTCATTTTCTCTCACGATCTCTTCTCAACCTTTCTCCAATCTCGCAGGTTGCTTTGTGGCAATCCAAAGAGTAAGGCAATATATATGGAGCAATGGTTATAAAAGGGGGACACATAGGTATCCAGGCTCTTTAAAGCATAAATAGGGATCACTTCACTGACATGTGAGCAAGCCACGGTTCAACTGTGAGACGCGCAGCACTCGCCGGCTACAATGTAACAATAATAATTTCCAGAACGTGCTGTTACGTTGTCATTCATTTTACTCACTGTCTTTCTTTCATTCATTTTTTTACGTAGGCACGTACCTTTTATTTTCGGCAATCTCATTCTCTAACCAGGCCTTGGGAGCTAACCAGCGTAACACTGTCCACCACCCCTTTCGTTATTCCGCCACATTGTTGACATCCGTGAGTAACAACAACGTACTAAACTGGAAGGTGGTCTACTCATGCGTGGAATTCGTGGACAAATAAAGATCAAGATCTAAATGAAGATCTCTTTAGTTAATTTAAAGCACAACAATTTGTTTAGTTTGAATGTCTGTGTTTAAAGGTGTGACTGGAGTACTACATTCTTCAGTAGTATAAGCCTGGAGGAGATTCTTAATGCAATGCCTATGTGTTAGCTGTCTCTCTACTGCCATCTAGTGCTTCTTCTTCTAATTCATTCGCGGACAAACAAAGATCAAGATCCAAATCAAGATTATATAGAGAGATAAAATAAGAGGTTATATACATCCAACAGCGTAACAAAATGTTATTAAAAGAAGTGAATAATGAGTCAGCAAATGAACTGCTGCACACGAAAGACACAGTTATGATTGTGGGACAGAGATTCCCAAGTTATGTAAAAAAAAAAGGATTCACTGCTTCTAAACAGACTTAACAGGTCACTTGGATCTTAGACATAGTTGATAAAACACTGATCCCTGTCTCCATCTTTCAAAATTCACTTACAATGACATAATATTAATTGAAGATTTTTGTAAATGGGGATTTCATAGTTATAGATCTTGAGATATCACAATCAAAATCTTCTTCTTCTTTTGGCTACTCCCGTTAGGGGTTGCCACAGCGGATCATCTTCTTCCATATCTTTCTGTCCTCGGCATCTTGTTCTGTTACACCCATCACCTGCATGTCCTCTCTCACCACATCCATAAACCTCCTCTTAGGCCTTCGTCTTTTTCTCCTCCCTGGCAGCTCTATCCTTCTCCCAAAATACTCAGCATCTCTCCTCCGCACATGTCCAAGCCAACGCAATCTCACCTCTCTGACTTTGTCTCCCAACCGTCCAACCTGAGCCATCTCTCTAATGTACTCATTTCTAATCCTATCCATCCTTATCACACCCAATGCATATCTCAGCATCATTAACTCTGCTACCTCCAGCTCTGTCTCCTGCTTTCTGGTCAGTGCCACCATCTCCAACCCATATAACATAGCTGGTCTCACTACCATCCTGTTAACCTTCCCTTTCACTCTTGCTGATATCCATCTGTAACAAATCACTCCTGACATTCTTCTCTGACCATTCCACCCTGCGTGCACTCTCTTTTTCACCTCTCTTCAACAATCCCAATTACTCTGTACTGTTGATCCCAAGTATTTAAACTCATCCACCTTTGCCAACTCTACTCCCTGCATCCTCACCATTCCACTGACATCCCTCTCATTTACACAAATGTATTCTGTCTTGTTCCTACTGAACTTCATTCTTCTCCTCTCTAGAGGAGCATATCTCCACCTCTCCAGGGTCTCCTCCACCTGTTCCCTACTATCGCTACAGATCACAATGTCATCAGCAAACATCATAGTCCACGGGGACTCCTGTCTAATCTCGTCTGTCAACCTGTCCATCACCATTGCAAATAAGAAAGGGCTCAGAGCCGATCCCTGATGTAATCCCACCTCCATCTTGAATGCATCCGTCACTTCTAATGCAGACCTCGCCACAGTCACACTTACTTCGTAAATATCCTGTACAACTCTTACATACTTCTCTGCCACTCCCGACTTCCTCATACAATACCACAACTCCTCTAGAGGCACCCTGTCATATGCTTTCTCCTGGTCCACGAAAACGCAATGCAACTCCTTCTGTCTTCTCTAAACCTCTCCATCAACATCCTCAGAGCAAACATTGCATCTGTGGTGCTCTTTCTTGGCATGAAACCATACTGCTCACTAATCATCACCTCACTTCTTAACCTAGCTTCCAATACTCTTTCCCATAACTTCATGCTGTGGCTCATCAATTTTATCCCCCAGTAGTTACTACAGTCCTGCACATCCCCCTTATTTTTAAATATTGGCACCAGTACACTTCTTTTCCACTCCTCAGACATCCTCTCACTTTCCAAGATTCCATTAAACAATCTGGTTAAAAACTTCACTGCTATCTTTTCTAAACACCTCCATGCTTCTACAGGTATGTCATCTGGACCAACGGCTTTTCCATTCTTCTTCCTCTTCATAGCTGTCTTTACTTCTTCCTTGGTAATACGTTGCACTTCCTGATTCACTATCTCCACATCATCCAGCCTCTTCTCTCTCTCGTTCTTTTCATTCATAAGCCTCTCAAAGTACTCTTTTCATCTGCTCAACACACTATCCTCGCTTGTGAGTATTTTTCCATCTTAATGCTTTATAACCTAACCTGCTGCACATCTTTCCCAGCTCGGTCCCTCTGCCTAGCCAATTGGTACAGTTCCTTTTCTCCCTCCTTAGTGTCCAACCTCTCATACAACTCATCATACACCTTTTCTTTAGCCTTTGCCGCCTCTCTCTTCACCTTGTGCCTTATCTCCTTGTACTCTTGTCTACTTTCTGCATCTCTCTGACTATCACACTTCCTCTGTATACTCTCCTGTACTTCCCCATTCCACCACCAGGTTTCCTTTTCCTCTTTCCTCTGTCCAGATGTCATGCCAAGCACCCTTCTTGCTGTCACTCTTACTACATCTGCTGTAGTTTCCCAACTGTCTGGTAATTCTTCACTACCTGATGAAGACCATGGAGCGGCTGCTGCTTCACCAACTGAGGCCACAGGTCCGCCACGCCCTCGACCCTCTGCAGTTCGCATACCAGGAGAAGGTGGGAGCGGAGGATGCCATCACCTATATGCTTCACCGATCCCTCTCCCACCTGGACAGAGGCAGTGGTGCTGTAAGAATTATGTTTTTGGACTTCTCTAGTGCCTTCAACACCATCCAACCTCTGCTCCTTAGAGACAAGCTGACTGAGATGGGAGTAGACTCACACCTGGTGGCATGGATTGTGGACTATCTTACAGACAGACCTCAATATGTGCGTCTTGGGAACTGCAGGTCTGACATTGTGTGCAGCAATACAGGGGCGCCGCAGGGTTCAATCTATATACATCAGACTTCCAATATGACTCGGAGTCCTGTCACTTGCAAAAGTTCGCTGATGATACTGCTATTGTGGGCTGCATCAGGAGTGGGCAGGAGGAGGAGTACAGAAAGTTAATCAAAGACTTTGTTAAATGGTGCGACTCAAACCACTTACACCTTAACACCAGCAAGACCAAGGAGCTGGTGGTGGATTTTAGGAGGCCCAGGTCCCTCATGGACCCTGTGATCATCAGAGGAGACTGTGTGCAGAGGGTGTAGACCTTTAAATATCTGGGAGTGCAGCTGGATGACAAATTGGACTGGACTGCCAATACTGATGCTCTATGTAAGAAAGGTCAGAGCAGACTATACTTTCTGAGAAGGTTGGCATCCTTCAACATCTGCAGTAAGATGCTGCAGATGTTCTACCAGACGGTGGTGGCGAGTGCCCTCTTCTACGCGGTGGTGTGCTGGGGTGGCAGCATAAAGATGAAAGACGCCTAACGCCTGGACAAACTTGTTAAGAAGGCAGGCTCTATTGTAGGATTAAAGTTGGACAGTTTAACATCTGTGGCAGAGCGACGGGCACTAAGCAAACTCCTGTCAATCATGAATAATCCACTGCATCCACTTAACAGTGTCATTTCCAGGCAGAGGAGTAGCTTCAGTGACAGACTTTTGTCACTGTCCTGCTCCACTGACAGACAGAGGAGATCGTTCCTCCCCCACACTATGCGACTCTTCAATTCCACCCGGGGGAGTAAATGCTAACATTAATTTTATTTTAATTTTTTCATTTTTATTACTATTTAATTTAATATTGTTTCTTTGTATCAGTATACTGCTGCTGGATTATGTGAATTTCCCCTTGGGATTAATAAAGTATCTATCTATCTATCTATCTATCTATCTATCTATCTATCTATCTATCTATCTATCTATCTATCTATCTATCTATCACCCAGTGCCTGTCTCACCTTCTCCCTAAACTCAACCTTGCAGTCTTCCTTTTTCAGATTTCACCATTTGAACCTTGGCTCTTCCCTCACTCTCTTCCTCTTCTTGATCTGCAATGTCATCCTACAGACCATCATCCTATGCTGCTTAACTACACTTTTCCCTGCCACCACCTTGCAGTCTTCAATCTCCTTCAGATTGACTCTTCTGCATAGGATGTAATCTACCTGTGTGCATGTTCCTCCACTCTTGTACATAACCCTATGTTCCTCCCTCTTCTTAAAATACGTATTCACCACAGCCATGTCCATCCTTTTTGCAAAATCCACTATCCTCTGACTTTCTTCATTTCTCTCCTTGACAGCATACCTACGCATCACCTCCTCGTTTCCTCTGTTCCCTTCACCAACATGTCCATTGAAATCAGCTCCAATCAAGACTTTCTGTCCCTTGGGTACATTGTTCATCACTTCATCCAACTCACTCCAAAAATCTTCTTTCTCACCCATTGCACACCCAACTTGCGGGGCATATGTACTAACAACATTCATCATCACACCTCCAATTTCCAGCTTCATAAACATTACTCTGTCTGACACTCTTTTCACCTCCAGGACACTCTTGACATACTGTTCCTTCAGAATAACCCCTACTCCATTTCTCCTCCCATCCACACAATGATAGAACAATTTGAATCCACCTCAGATCCACCTGGCCTTACTCCCCTTCCATTTAGTCTCTTGCATGCACAATATATCAACCTTCCTTCTCTCCATCATATCGGCTAACTCTCTCCCCTTACCAGTCATACTGCCAACATTCAAAGTTCCTACCCTCAGTTCCACTCTCTTTACCTTCCTCCTCTTCTCCTGCCTCTGGACATGTCTCCCCCTTCTTCTTCTCCTTCGGCCAACAGTAGCCCAATTTCCGCCAGCACCCTGGTGACTAACAGTATTGGTGGCGGTGGTTGTTAACCCGGGGCTCAACCGATCCGGTATAGAAATTTGTATTGTTGTCCGCATATTGATTTGGCAAAATTTTACACCGGATGCCCTTCCTGACGTAACCCTTCCACTTTTATCCGGGCTTGGGACTGGCACAAAGAAACACACTGGTTTGTGCATCCCCTGTGGCTCCTTAACGTTCGTTGAGCTTTGGAAGCCCTGCAGCCTTCTCTTTATGGTTGTACTGTCTCCTTTTTCTCCTTCCTCTGTATGTCTTGTGTTTTTCTCTTTTGTTTTTTTAAATAGGCTGCACTATTAAACAATGAATGATTCCAGAACTGGTGCAGCACTGGTCACCTATACTATTAAAGCTGTGTAATAAGAATGAGTCTCTAGGCACTATAAAGGTTTGGGGCAGCCACCCATATATTAATAACTAGCAAAATACCCGCACTTTGCAATGGCGAAGTACTGCCTTAAAATTTTTTATTAAGAAAAAAAGTAAACATTTTTAAACTGAGGGAAAATATACAAATAATTATTTGTTAAGGATCTCTTTGTATACCACTTTGTCAGTTCGGCCCTCCTGTTGTAATATGACCAAGCTGTGCGCTGAGCTTACTCTTGAGCATGCAACATACAGTAGGCCATGTGAAAAGCAATCCTGTCTCAAATCAATGCCAACCTTTTGTAGGGTTTGTTCCTGAGACTTATTAATTGTCATTGCGAAGCAGAGCCTTATTGGAAATTGAAGGTATTTGAATTGAAATGGGAGATCAGAGGGTATAATGGGGATGTGAAGAAATAAAAACTCGTTCACCTGAGCCACTGCCAGTAAAAATAGTTGCCTCAATTAGGTTCTTTTGCAGACACGTAACCTGAAGTCTTGTGCCGTTACAAAGTTTCGGTGGCTGTAAGTTTCTCAGTAACATTATTGGTGCCCCAACCTTCAAAATTAGATTATGCTCAGGGGTGCCTGGAAGATTCAGAGTGTGGAGAAACTCTACCAGATAGTGTACTGCATCTTCCACTTCTACAGCTGAATCCACAGACTGATATGTTTTCGGTTGTGAAGGTAGTTCTTGAAGTAAAATGTGGTTTATAGTCATTTATTGGTGTCAGGATAGCTCTCTCCCTCAACCATGACTCCTCATTTTCGTGGAGATTTTGTAGATTGGGGTAAACATTTTGAAAAAGGCTTTGTAAGGTATTCACGAGAAGACAGAGATTTGTAGGAATATTTATTTTACGATTTTCTTAAATTAAGGTGCAATCACCTATACTCATCAAAGGAGCAGAGAACCCCCTGGCTTTTTTGTCACCTTTCAAATGAACCCTCATGTTTATTCTTAAGGTAACAACATTGATTTGTGGCCATAGGTATGAAGACTTCAGACATGCTTTAACTTCGTTAGCGCGTGTTCCTCTGGCACGACTGGTAGGGTTTGCCAGAAGTTCCCAACCAGTAACACTGTCAAGCCTCCCATAAGTTTGTTGGTGTTTCGATGTCTTAGAGGGTCCTGTCTAAAGCCTCAGCACCTCTTCTGTGTGCAATAGTGCATTCATCCCAGACAATAAGCTGACAATGTTGCAGCACTTCAGCCATGTTGCTCTGCTTTGATATGTTACACATGTAGGATTCAGTATGGCTGAGGTTCAGAGGCAGCTTGAAAGCTGAATGAGCAGTTCTGCCACACTCAAAATGAGATGCATCATTGCCAGAAGAAGCCACAGCTATGGCAATGTTACCTATTGCTCGGATTTTTGCAAGGAGAAGGTTTATGAGGAATGTCTTACCAGTTCCTTCTGGAGCATCAAGGAAAAACATCATGCCAGCAGGCGAGACAACGCTCCTCATGACTTGCTCATAAACTGACTTTTGGTCACTATTTAGCAACAGCTCGTTATTTGTGACTATATTGGCCAATTGCGAGGTGTTGTAAGATGTCTCTTTCAAGTACTCGGGATTTGACGTAAGTTCTGTCAGTTCTCTGAAAGGTGAAGGCAAACCATAATGATCAAGAAATTGACCTCCAATAGCAATTACGTAGTTTTCAAGCAACTGTAGACACTTGTTATAGATCAAATGTAACCACTGGTGGACTTCTGTTTGTATATGATCTCTTTCAGTCTGTCTCCTAACATCTTCTGCTATGCTGTCTTTATGTTTTTCCCATAGGTTTAAGGGGTTTTTCATTTGGCAGAACACCAGCATGACAGCAAAGAGTTCACAGATCTTTTGAGGTGACCGAGACACAGTAGCTTCCTGTAGAGTCTCGTCCCAGTTGATATCGTCCTGTAAAAAACCAAGTGCTCTGCAGGCCGACTTATACGTTGGATGTAGGACACCATCAACTATTCTGAGAGATTTGAAAGACATGGGACCTGTGATTTTGTTGAGCAGCAGTCGAAGATGGTAGCATTCAGAGTTATTCGGGTGAACAGTGTAGACCCGTCCCAGCACACTATCTTTTTTCACTCCTGAATGTCCTGGTACAGGGTTTCCCTGTTTCCTCGAACAAAACATGTTGTTTGCCCACACATAATATGATGGAATTTCATTATAATGAAGTTGTTTTGCAAAATCATCGTGGTTGCAAAGGTCAAAGAATGCTATAAGGGTCGTCTGTGGTGGATTGTGTACTTTATCGGCAACATTGCCTTCTGTGAAATAAATTCTTTGTCCGTTCTCAAGATGCACAGCAAGATGAACGACCGGAGGGTAACGTTCGTGAATGGGAAAACAGAAAATGCACCAGGCTGCTTCAGAGCTACTAATATAACGCCCAGCTTCGTATCAAGATACTTCATTATTTTGATTTTGTATTGTAAATACTGCCTGGTCACTTCCCTTGTTAACATACTTGCAGATGTATTTGATTTACTGAATTGTAAAATTCGACACTGATGTGAGCATTGAAGAAGCAGGACAGCACAGGACTATAAGAGACCACCCATCTGTTGTCGATATGTACTCCTTTGATGTTAATTGTATGAGCTCCATCACCAGGTGCATGCCGGCGGTACTGAGGGTAACCATCTTCTACGGTCTGAGATTCTGAGATGGAGGGACGCGGGTACTTCTTACTGCATATTCCGTTGATCATGCAGGGTGAGTTGATATTATGAGGTCCACGTGGGCCATGTATCATGGTGGATTTTACTATTTTGTGGAGGGCAGGCTCTGTCTGTGGATCAGGAATTTCCGCACGGATGATTTGATCGATGACAGCTGGTTTAATCCTATGCCCTAGCCACAACAGAATGTGTGCATGGGGAATACCTCGCTTTTGCCACTCTATGGTGTACATGTAGCAATTTGCAGAGCCGAAAATGTTACTCTTCGTGAGCAAGTCTATCATTTTGCGAATCTGGAGATGAAATACACGACTAATAAGGTTGTGGCGATCATGAGGTTTTTGACGTGGAAGGATAAGTGATGTCAGTCCATTTAGGAGTTCAAGTAAATGTGATGAATAAGTCAGGGTGGCCATAATGACGTACGTATGTCATTGCGTCTTGTGTATGCTCATGCATATAGTGAGGTCCTCCAGTGAACGACGATGGTAATATCACAGCTTGATCAAGTTCCCTTAAATTATTGTCATTTTTGTGAATAGCATCTTTCAAGTGGACGTAGTTTTCAGCTTATAGTTTCTTCTGATTTAGTCTTATATAATTTAGTCTTTCAAATTCAATTTTTGCGTACATATCAACTAAAAACTGATTTAATAAAGTTCGGAAGAAAAGAATAGTATTATCATGATGTTGTGTGATCATAAGCCGGTATGAATAGAAGTTTGCTGCAGAGACGGTTTTCTTCATAGGTAACTTACTGGCAGCATGAACTTGAGGTATAGACACAGAATAGCCGTCTTCACCATAGCAGAACATTAAGGGATATTGAAGTGCATCATAGAATCTGTGGGTTTCCTTAATGCATTGCAGTTTATTGTCTCTGCTTTTCAAGACAATATCCCTATTCTCGAACGTTTGCCCAACGATGACAACACCAACTTGACATACTGTAGGTTTATTAAACCTGCCTTTGTGTGCATGTAATGTTTTTTTTTGGCGTGAATGACAACTTTGAAGTCTTTGTCTTCATCTGAAATACTGTCGATTGCAGGGTTGAAGTCCTTGATGTAAGTGTTACAATCATGCAGCATTTTTTGTAATTGCTGCACCAGTGGTGTGTTAACTCCAGAAACATTAATGCACCGCATTTGTGCTTCCTTTTCATCGTCCCCAAGAAATAAATTTTCAAAAATTTGTTTTCCTCAATCGGCATAGGTAAAAGGCTGCCAATCAAGTGATAGACTTGTCCCTGAACTTTAAATGAAGGCATAAAATTTCCCTCAACGATTTGGTTAGCACTAAATGACGTCATTTGAAATGCGCTGTTGTACTTTTGAATGTTGTTCAAGAAATGCTCACTTTGAGGATGTTTGCCATTTAACAAGCCCTCAAGAAGGTCAGGAAGCTTAAGTAAAGGAGTGAGAGAGACTTTACACCGTTACAGCACAGACCAGGAGACTCACATTTCCACCTATGAGCTTGACAATAGTCACAGTGAAAATCCATGGATCCAATGTGTACTGTTTTGTCATGTTTTGTCACTGTTATGTGTAATGTTTGGGTCGTACGCAAATCCACAATTGGCTTTTTTGAGCCAAACCTTATGTTTTCGTATGAGCGACAGCGCCACTATGAGCTTGTGGATTTTTCTGCGAGTATTTAGTGGCAGCGTCTCTATGAACTTGTGGATTTGCCTACGAGTATTTAGCGACAGCATCTCTAAGAACTTGTAGATTTGCCTTCGAGTATTTAGCAACAGCATCTCTATGAATTTGTTGATTTGCCTGCGAGTATTTAGCAACAGTGTGTCTATTAACTTGTGGATTTTTCTGCGAGTATTTGGCAGTAGCGCCACAATGTTGTTTCCGTCTAGCTGCATCAGAAAATGTACCACAACGTCTGACACGCCTCCTTTTTACTGTTTTCTCACAGCTTGGATTGCTGCTGTCATAATCGGTCTGAGTTTCATGGTTTGTTTCAATTACGTTAGTAACTGCAGGACTTGTGTTGAAGTGACATTTGGCATCTGTCAAGCGATGTAAGCATAAAACCGGTTTCATCAATAACTTTGCATCCAACTTTGAGAGTTGAAACATTCATAAACATCAAAGTGTCCACTACTCAAGTCGTGACCTGTGAATCTAAGATGTTTAAGAGGCATTGGCGGTTCTCCAAAGGTATAAAATATTTGGACATTTCGGTACACTTGAAAGCGACAACCGAACAATTCAGCGGCAGCAATCAACTCACATGCAGAACCATAGGTGAAGGGCGTAAGCATTTCACTCTTATAGTGCTCCTGTGTAGTATAATTATCTCCTGTACCGTCATCAGTCTGATATGTCTGTGCAATATGTAACACAAAGAATGGAAAAGGCAGGAGCCATCTCCGGGCATAGAAAGCACTCGGTAAGTGATAGTTTTTTGATCAATGGTGATCACCTCGATAGACATGTTAATGGGGTATGGTTGGAGCGATAAAGGAAATGGGTACCTGAACAGTTAACTAAGTCTAAAATACCTACACAATAACTATAATCGTAATAAGCGAACAATAAAACAGTGGAGAAGCCGTGGATTAAAAAGGCTGCAGATATCAGCAGGGAGACATGAATACCGTGGTGAACCAAGGAAAGGAATGAAGAGACCTATATGGGCATGGAAGTCAATTATGTAGGAGGCATGGGGATGGGGGATGCAATATAGACAGGCAGCCAAAGAAGGGAATGAAGAGACCGAAGCAATGGGCAGCCTCATATGGGCAGGTAGTCAATTACGTGGGAGGCGTGGGGATGGGGGACGCAATATAGGCAGGCAGCCAACTATGTGGGAGGAGTGGTGATGGGGGACGTAACGCCACCTCACACGGCGACCATGCTGCAGGCTATTGATGTATAAATGTACGTAAGTAAGATTCAGTTATGACCATTACACGTAGAATTTCGAAATGTAACCTGCTTAACTTTTGTAAGTAACCTGTAAGGAATGAGCTTGCCAAATTTCAGCCTTCTACCTACACGGGAAGTTGGAGAATTAGTGATGAGTCAGTCAGTCAATCATTCAGTGAGTGAGTGAGTGAGTCAGTCAGTCAGTCAGTAAGGGCTTTGCCTTTTATTAGTATATATTGAACAGAGATATTCACAAGACTGAGTCCAAAACAGAACTGAATATTTGGAGGTAAGATGGCGGTTTTAAGAGCGGAGGAAGGAAATTATGTCATCTATGCCAGAACCGGAAGTGATGTCATCAGAGGTGTCAGAGCCAGAAGTGACATCATCAGAGGTGCTGGAGCCGGAAGTGACATCATCGGGGCGCCAGAGCAGGAAGTGCTGTCATCAGAGGTGTCGTAACCTGGTGAGATTTCCAGGGACTGGTCTGCAAGAAACTGAGAGAGACAATCAGCATACTCTGCCACCCCCTGGTCTGGTGTAGTATTACATTTACTCAGGCCATTTAGCTGTCTCCTACTCACACATGTGTGACAGCTGTAATACTCAATTTCAGCCTTAGTATTTATTTGCTAACATTTTTTTAAAGAGTACAGGTAGCATAAAGCCAAAAATGCAAAATAATTACTTTTTAATTTGACTTTTTCTGCACCACCATCGAAACATTTAGAGTTCCAGTAGTAACTAGATATAGTAACAGTGGGAAGGACAGGGTATTTTACATAATGCGTGGATTTTTTCAGCATCAATGTTTTCATGAAAGCAAATTGCTTATTGTGCAGCATACTGTTCAGTGTGCACATTTCACACACACAAAAAAAAAACACCTGTGGTAAACCACCTTGCACAAGTATATTTATTGTCCTGATTTACTTGGAGACCACATTGTCATAAATGTAACTCATACACTGTAACAATGCATGCTTGGTAACTGTCCAATTTAGCATGTGGCACACAAATGTGATCCCAATTTGAAAAGAAATGCTGGAGGCTGTATTGATGTGTTTTAAGGAGTACAAGTGTCTACCAAACTCCATTTTTAGAGTTTTATTTTTTTTAGGATATAAAAAGGAAATGCTAAAACATCTGGAAATGACCACTTCAGTTTCAAAAAAATAAGTTATGTTTTAGTAGGGTTGATTCATTCATAGAAAAAACACCACAAGCTTTAGCAATGTGTGCGTGGGTCTAATTTGAAACACTTCAGGGATGTTTACAGTGCGTTGAATTTATTTGTGATATTTTTTCATATACACATTGAATGACTAAATTACATTATGTTTTTGTCCAATGGTACATATTTTATAGTTTAAAGTTCTTTTTGCATTTTATCATTTTTAAGGTATGATTTATAATAAATGTGTAATAGAGTATTATGAGTTTCTCCTTCTGGTATCATTTGGCAAAAACGTAAGGCAGTGTAATAATGTGTATACTTGGTGGGCATGGTCACAGAAAAACTAAATGACTGGGAAAAAAGACATTTACATTTCATTTTTTTTATTTTATTGATTTTTATTAAAATCAAATAACATTCCATACAAATAAATCAAGTTTCACAAAAACAGGTTTGAAACAAATCAACCCCCACCCCTGAGAAAGAGAGCTAGGCCAGCAGAGTAAAACTTTAAGCTAGTAAAAATAAGTAAATAGATAAATTAATAAATGAATAAAGATAAATGGAATTAAAAAGAAGGGAGAGAATCTGCTTCCTCAATCGAAATGCTTATTCTAAAATGTTATTGATTAGATCCTACCAGGTTTTGAAAATGTTTTGTACAGATCCTCTAAATGTGAATTTGATTGTTTCTAATTTCAAATAGTATACTGACTGACTTAGAATAGGATTGTTAGGATTCTTCCAGTTGAGCAAGATAAGTCTATGTGCCAATAGTGTGGTAAAGGCAATTATAGTTTGCCTTACAGGGATTGTGACACCAAGGCTGTCTGAAAGGCACTTAAAGATTTTAGTCCAGAATGGTGTTAATTTGGTGCAGGTCCAAAACATGTGACCCAGTGAGGCTGGAACTTGATTGCAGCATTCGCAGGTTGGATCTCGCCCTGGAAACATTTTGGACAATTTTAAACAAGACAGATGTGCTCGATATATAATTTAGAATTGAATAATTGTATGCTTTGAACATATGGAGCTCGAGTGAATTCTGTGCATTGCTACCTTCCACTCCTTTTCTGAGATGTTGAGTGAGAGATCCCTTTTCCACTGTCCTCTTGGATTTTTGAAAGGGAGGGACTGTAAAATGGTTTTATATATTACGGAAATGCTGTCTGAGTCCTCAAGACTGATCAATATTTTTTCTGGTATAGAGGTAGGTGGGAGGTGAGAAAAATTGGGCAGGTTCTGTTTAACAAAGTTGCTAATTTAAAGGTAATGAAAAAAACGTGTTGCTATAAAGTTACATTTGGAGTGTAATTGTTCGTAGGATACACAGATGTTGTCTATGTACAGATGTCTAAGTGATTTAATCCAGAACGTTTTCCAGACATTAAAAACTGTATATGTTTGAGAGGGTGGAAAAAGGTGGTTCTCTTGCAGAGATGCCACAGATAAAAGCTTCTCTATCTTAAAATGCTTTCTACATTGGTTCCATATTCTGAGTGAGTGAAGCGCAATTTGGTTTTTAGTATATTGTCAATAACTTATATTTAAATTTGGTACAAAGTGGACATTTACATTTCAAACGTCAAGAGAAACGACTACAAAATGAAAAATCATCATGGAATGCTCCATACAATACTTCCATGTAAATTACATTTGAATGAAACCAAAACAAATCACTTAATGTAAGATTTTACAATATAATACAACCATTTGTGTTGTACAATAATATACAGTCTAGTACTGCACATTAACCTGCATAATTTTTCTTTTATACACAAATAAAGGTAGAGTAAATTGAACAGGAAATTGAATCAAATGAATAACTTAAATAATATTTAATCTGAAACTAAACACATTGGGTCAAATAAAGTAAACAAGTTGGTTAGATAGACAGACAGGTACAGAGTTGCCTTAATGCATTTGACTACGTCAGCCTTTACAGATCTAGTTATAGATAGAGAGATTATACAGTACTTTATGTGTATATCTCAAAAACTACTCATGCACAAATTTTGTAAAGTCGAATACCTTGTCCCAGGAGCTGACTGCAAAGGTGCTGGTTGAATTAAACAGTTTATGGCATTAATCGTTGGGAAACAGGACAACAACATAGGATATGGGGATAAGTACTGTGCAAAAATGGATCAGAAACAATAGGCCAGAAGCCTTTAACAAGGTGCATGATGCATTTTTTTTTTATAAGATTTTGTTGTACATAGGTCATGGTGCTCAGGACAGATACAGTATTTCGGAAACCACTAGCTCTGAATCTTTCATGGAATGTAGCCATTCTGGTGATCTAAACAATACACAAAAAATCTTTTTTCGACAAAAATTATAAGATGTGAATTTTAAGATGTGAAAATTAGTTTCGATTTTCCACAGACATGCACACAGACACCATGCTAAAATCAACTTTTGTCAATGTTTTGAATATTCTAGAATCAGATTCTAAACTTATCTTGTGAATTTTTCACCCCATCACAAACTATAAAAAATACATCCATTAACAATGGTAAAATAGATGTTGCCACACTATCATCATCAAAATCTCTTTTCTTACCTTCCTGCCAGCCTCCTGAGGGCAGGTTTGTAAACCGCAGCTTAAGGTCACTTTCTGGGATCTAGCTTTGCTCCAAAATATCTGCAGTCTTCAGGATATGCCTTCTGATGACTGCTTTTTTTGTTATGTCTAAAAGGACATAAACTAAACATGCATGTTAAGTAACACAGTGCCATCTGAAACAAAATCATAACATGAATACTATTGAGCCAGTATCAGAAAAGGAAAGAAGATTTGCTGTACTTGCATAAAATCTGCACTACTTGAACAACAGTAAGAGTGTTTGTGCAAAGCAGGGACAAGAGAAAGTAATGAGAAAATGCATCTCACTAAAGAATGTACATTGGCATGAGGATGAAGGATTTTGCCAAGACTGGTGTGCAATAACAAATGAGCAAATATAGGCCATGCAAAGGAAGTGACTAGACTGCTTGTTCTTTGCAAAGATGTGTCAACAAAGTCAGTGAAATATTAGTGTTAAAGTGAACACATGAACATTGGTATTATAATGATTCTACTGTACTAGACCTAGACCCCCTTTTTTGTTTTACAGCTGCAGGACACTGTGATATTCAAATATGTACACTGTATTCTGCTTATTTACATTGAGGTTACAAAGTCATGACATTAAAAAATTCAGAATCAGAAATGAACATTTATGAGTGTGTTATGAGTGCATAAAGGGAATGATAACTTTCCACTCTTGTTTCATCAAACATTGATAAAATAAATATTCAATTTCCAATATGTTTGCTTTATATTATCAGTACTTAAGATTTTAATCACATAAGTGTTGTCAGATAATATATTTAAAGAAAAGAAATGAAGCTGTGCTTACCAAATTACAGAGAATAGCAATAAATCAAGCTATAATGTACAAAAACATGCAATATTTAGTGTAACCAGTGCATTTTAAAAATCTGTATTAATGGATGACAGATATTCAATATATAAAATGAGAATGTCTGTGGTTGTAAATGGCTATGTCCTTTAAAGGAATGGGCACAGTAAATGGCTGGTACCTTGTGCAGGAGATAGACTGTAATGCATTTTTATATCACAGAATATTATTTACAGTATATGTGTCATTATGTTTATTAGAATCTGATGTAATATATTACGTTAAAATTAACAGCATGTTCAAAAGTTTAGAATCACCCAAAAATGTTCATTTTTTTAACAGAAATTCATACAATTTATATAATGACACCTTTAAATTGGTTTAAAAACACAGCTAAGACATTAATAGTGTTGCTAACACCTATTACTGTTGAACTGACTGATTTTTAATTTATTATTCACATAGAGTATGACTACAAAGTCCTATTTTCAGCAGCCATTTCTTTAGTCCCATAATGGTAAACTCCCTTAGCTTATCGTTAATTAGTTGTTTTAATGTTAATGGGTTATTAGAGAAACTTTTGTAATTGCATTAGCACCACTGGAACCTGCTATTCAGGGTACTGGCATTCCTGAAGTTCAAATCTGGGTTAAAAATGACAAATCTTTTCTCAAATGACTTTCTTATATCTGTCTTTTTTTTGCAGAATTAAGGTTATTCGATGTGACAGATTGCTAAGAAACTGAGGATTTCATTCAAAGGTGTCTATTACTGCCTTGAGAGTTGAAGGCAAACTGGATGTAATCAAGATAAAAAAGAAGTGGAAGGCTTAGGTGTATATCTGCATAAAAGGACAAATGCATCAAAATCTGTATTTTGAGAAACAAATACCTCACAGGTACTCAGCTGGCTTCTTCCTTAACGCTTTAAATGTGAGGTACGGGTTAAGTCATATCTCATTGAGCCTGTCAAGGCACAATGTATGATATAGTGTAGCTTGCATTTCAGTATTCAGCTGCTATAGACGCAGCCAGCTTGATTCCATGCTTTTCTGCTGCATCCCAGCTTTTTTTCTGATGCAATAGGTCGTGGACAATAGTACTACAAATAATCTGTAGTTATATTATCATGAAAAAGGCATAAAGCTTTTGATTTTTTTAAGCAAATTCTTGCAAGATTGGTATTTTGATGATAACCACAGTGATAGATAGTGACAATCAATTACATGATGTGGAACCAATTGGCTTTGGCAGTTGATTGCTGCCCCAAATGTGTTTCTACATCATAAGACGTCCAATTTGTCACAACTGCCAGGACAGCAATAGAAGGACATTCTGCCACCCACTAAGCAGAAACAGTTACTGACTACCAAATATGTTGTGTGCAATAAGCATTGACAAAGCAAAGAAAAATATTATATTTGCAGCACATCTTCTTTTAAGCCTGTATACTGTTAGGTGCCACGCTTCTAAGATTCTTATTCAATTGGAGACTTTTACTGGTCAAAATAAAATAAATAGGTTTGTTTACATTTTTGACAGAGGTACTATTGATAATGAAAACACTTTACAAATTTTCATAGAGTTGATTTATCATATATGCATAAATATTGTGAACCCGGCCCGGACACAGACAGGCGGACATGTTGATTTTCACCACCACACGTTTATTTTTACACAACTATTTACAAAGAAGTGTCACTCAGACTCAGTCCGTGCACAACACAAACCCCAACACACAGTCCTGGCCACTCAATGCCTTCTTCTCTTGGCCGCCTCCACACTCCTCTCGTGACTCGTCCTTCTTCCACCCGACTTCAGCCCTGAATGAAGGGAGACGGCCCCTTTAATTCATATCCCGGATGAGCTCCAGGTGTTCCCGACACTCCCCCGTTGGCCACGCCCCAGCGTGGCGGAAGTGCTGGCTGTTCTCCTGGCATCCTCTTAAATCTTCCCCTCAGCAGTTCCGGGTGTGGCGGAAGTGCTGAGCTAACAGGTCCCCAAGGCATTGGGGCGCCTCCTGGCGGTGACCACGGTCCTCTACAGGGTGGGGCTTCCATGCCCTCAACCCGTGGCCCCCAAAGCAACCAGGGCGGTGGCCCCCACGTGATCCAGGGTGGGCGCAGACCCACATCCGGTCCCTCACGGCGTCCCGGCCGGGTCGTTGCCCCTGGCATCCCTGACAATATATACCGTAGCGTCCTGGTAATAAATGGTCAATATGTTAAATACACACCAAATACCAATGTCATCTGCAACAGAGAAAAGACGACTCTAGGTTGCTGATCATAATATGCTTTTACCCAATGTCTGTATTCTTTTGCCCATTTTAAACTTTTTTTCTTTCTCAGCTTCATATTAGCTTTTTCTTTAAAACACTGCCTTTTAGGCCAGATTTATAGCTAGGCCATATTCTTTCCATTTCTTAATGTTAATTTAACTGGACCCAAGGCATATTCAGTGCTTGTGCTTTTCAATTGCTTTTTCACAGTTGCTTGGAGTGCTCTTTTGTCTTCATTGTGTAGATTAGGCCTAGATACTGACTCACCACAGGTTGAACTTTCCAAATTAGCTGCATTTATACTACAATCTATTAAAATCTCTTGACTAGAGACAGATGATCTCCATTGAACTAATAGATGGCACTGGTGATAATTTAGGTGCGTCATATTAAAGGGGATGAATACTTAGACAACGCTGTAAGAACTGTTACCACTTTGACATTAAAAACTCTTTTTTTGTGGATCAGTGTCAAAAACACTCACATTGATTCCATTGTGATTCAATGTTGTATAACAATAAGATATGAAAACAGCCAAGGGGGTGGTACATTTTAAATGCACTGTATATGCGTAATTGTACTTGTAATGGCTGTTTTACTTTGGGTTTTTCACAGATTGTACAATTACAAGGAACTATATAATCGCACAATGGGTATAATGTAATAAGACAACACACCCAATACTGTCACCTGTTTCAGTTGAATACTCTATTTCCTCATTTCATTATATTCTTTATACAAGTCCTTTTCAAGCTCTATTTTCTGCCAGTTTGATAATTCCTGGTTTTGTTTTCTTGAGTTTATTTTGAATTTGTCATCCAGACATTGATTTGTAGTTTTCTTTACTTGTGATAATGCATGCTGCAAGTAGTGCTACATAAATAAGGTCTGGTTTAGGAAATGGGACAATTGTATTTTTTTCATTCTGAGACAGGGAAAAAAATAGTTTGAGTTAAAAATAATTAACACATGGACTATGTCTATGATTTGAAGGCTGATGTAGGCCTTATTCTGCCTTTACTTCTTTAAAACGTATAATGTGCCATGAACCTTCAACTTCAGCTGTGTAAGATTAAGTCAGAATAACAAGAAACTTGGATGGATTATTAATTAGCAGTTACTGGGCAGACATTAGCCAAATGTGTTAGCTGATGTCGTACAATATTCTTAGCCAGAAATTCACACAGAGTCAGGAGGAGCCTTTGGTTTCAGAGAGACTTTATTAACACTAGAATTACCAGAGCCTACGAAAAAACTCATAGATCCGTCCCACCTTAAATCACTTCTCACCTCTCCGTCAGCGTCTTTTTTGCTGAAATAAACCATTGTTGTTTATTCTACAATAAAATAAAATAAAAATAAAAAGAGGAATAACCTTGGAGGTCAATCATCACCCCGAAAGTGGATAGTAGACGTCACGTAGTATCTGTGTCCCAAATTTCAGGTCAATAGTTTAAACCGTTTGCGAGCTACAGGTGATTTAAAATCCTGGACAGACAAACAAACAGCCACGGTAGCGTATTATATAAGAAGATAACAGAATCCAACTGATAGCACAAAAACATATTTGAATTCACAAAAGTTGTCAAGTGCCTTTGATATTAAAATCACTATTGCTACTGCTTTGCATGTGCTTTAGGCACTTGTTACACCTTTCTTCTTTATTTTTAGTCTCTCTCACTATGTTAAGCCCAAAACATCTAACATGCCTTTCCAGTAACCACCGATTTCTTATCCTTAGAAATGAATTTCACATAGATTACTGCAAATAATTTATGATGATTTTTTTCTCCCATCTACATTTTTTGTATTCATTTCTGAAAGATGTGATGTACTTTCAAAGTTAAAAGTATAAGGGTCTTTTCTGCTTTAAAAATACAGCGTATTGGCAACTGCTTACAAAATGCTTTCAAAAGTGGCAGACTAAAACATCTCAGACAAACCAAAGCACTGACTTGTGCTGCCTGAGTTGCAGAGCAGCTTTCAACATTTTCTGCTAAATGATTTTTGAGGATACTATATGACAGTTAAAAAGGAAAAATGCCAATCTCAGGTCATTAAAAAGAGTTTATACAAATGATGTACCATTAATATGCAACACTCACCAAATCACTTTTTCCTAGAAAGCAGGACAGCATTATTACAACAATATTCCAATAGCATCACTCCGCAAGGGTCTTGTTACAAAGCCACATTCCCCAGTGTCACTGCACTGAATGGCAAATCATAATAATCAGTATGTGGTTTGCATTTCTTATAATGGTTACATATTCATTCCAACCAAGTTCTTAAAAAGAACCTTATTTATATCTAAAATTAAAATCCACAATACTAAATGATTACAGTTAAGCAACCAGCTTAATAAAAATATTAACTTTTATGTGCTATTATATGGGATGGCTTGCTGTGACTAATAATGGCTGATTTCAAGGGAAAACTTTTTATACGATGCTACCGCTTGCTATCTTCTTTCCATCTACACAACCAAAGTAAAGAACCTAGATAACAACCAGCTGGCATGTTTCTAGCCCTGCCCCTATGCCCATCCCTGCTAGTCCTCCACCATAAAAGCTCAAAAGACACAAGAAGTTGCAGCTCATTTTGGACTAACAATCATTGGAAGCACACACCAGAGGCTTTTGTCAGCATTTCTTACACTATAGTGACAATTACTGAAATCCCAGTCTCATCAACAATTATTAAACCTATTGGCTTCCTAAGTCTTCATTCCTTTTGTGCATCTTTCCATTATACAGTGCTTAGACATGACAGGGTAACTAGATTGTTCTCTAAAATAAATAACAAAAACAAAGGTCATCTTGCTTGCATTAAGTCTTTAATTCTGAATTGTGTGGATCACTATTTGTCACTGCTACTTTTTTCTGATATATGTATAAATGTTTGTATGTATGTGCGTACGTATGTATGTATGTATGTATTCATTTAAAGAGCTTCTGTAAAAAGAAAACTAAATTTCCCCCATTACAAATAAATAAATTACAAATTAAGTACTATCTGTTTGTTCAGTGTTTACTCTTATGTGCATTTTTAAATAACTGCGATATGTGCAGGTGATTCAATGCTCATTCCAATGTTAATTTTACATAAGAATCATGAAAACACTTCAAGAATCTGAAATAATATTTTATTTTATTATTAGATTTTCAGTGACTACTGATTGCTAAGATGTTTTACCTTCCTAATCTAAATGCTGAAGAATTCTCAAGTTTATACACTTCATAACTGAAATCATGCAATAATATACACATGACTTTGCTTCCCCATTCAGTACTACAAGGTATGCAAAAATACATTGAACTTAATTTGGGAATGTGATTATGTACTTTGTTTGACTTACAAAGTGACTTACAAAATGACTTACAACAACCTATAAAACCACATAAATGTATAAAGCACACAAACACATAATTCTGAAAAAGAATAAACTGTCCATTACTGAATTATTACAGATACAATGTTAAAGGTGGCATTTTGATACTGCATATTTATTATAAAAGAGAACACGTACATTAAATGATTTGTTAAAGGTAATAGGGAGGCTGTATAATTGATGAATAAAAATGCATCTGTGATATTCTGGACTATGGGCTAACTGCCTAGGAAACCACATTTTGGTACTGTATATGGTTGAATGAAAGACATGGTTATACGAAGCACAGAAGTTTCAAGAAAAACATATTGGCATCTGTCCTGTTAATCCTTTACAGTCCTTACACTAGGTACATCAATGAGTCATGTCATTTTCAGAAATTCCTTTACTTTGAGGCAGTACTGGTTTTTATCAAGAAAGAGTTGGAGAATGAGAATTAGGATTTTTAGAGTTGTGGATGGAGTCAACTACACTACAACTCAGCATTTGCAGTTATAAAGGAGATGCTAGTGACTAGATCACTATTGACAGAAATGTTATGGAGATGTTAATGGCCTACAAGTACCTGTGGCTAACAATGGGGCTCTGTAGAAGAAGGGTCAGTTGAATCATAGCTGGCTTTTGAGACCCCTTAGACACTTTGGATCATTTATGTGCTACAGATTTTCTATGTGTGATGTACCAAAAATAGCCTTCTACACAGCAATCTATCTATCTATCTATCTATCTATCTATCTATCTATCTATCTATCTATCTATCTATCTATCTATCTATCTATCTATCTATCTATCTATCAAGAACTATGAACTATGAATGTGTTTTCCTTCTGGAGGCAGTGTGTAGTGTTGCACAGACACATTTTACAGCCCATAAAGACATATTGGAAGGCCACAAATTGCAAGGTTATAAAAACATGTTCCTTGTTTTTGTGAATGCTGTTGGATAATCAGCTGAGGGGTGTTCTTGTTCCTGTCTGAATGGCCGCAGTTAGACCTTACTCATTAACATAGATGAACTCTTTTCAGTCGTTTTCAACTAATCTTATAATCTTGCCTGGGGTGTGCAATACATTTGCATATCTCTCTACTCATTGCCTTAACACAAAGTAAATAAACTCTTTTTCAGTGTTGTTCTTCAAATTTTGGATAAGAAATTATGCCATATTTTTTATACTGAAGATAAATTGCTTCTGTTTGTTAAATAATAATCTTATGAACATTCATTTACATCACATAATTTTGAAAGTATATTGGATTATTTCACAAGAATGACGGCATTATTTTGTAGAAATGATATTGCCATTTTACAAACACATTTTATTATCTTATATAGTAGTTGTATTTACAGATTTTCCAAATACATTGCTTGCTTGAAGACATGTACTTCTGGATGTACTTCTGTTGTCTGGGAAAGATACAGATGTAGATTCAGCACTCAAATAGCAGCAACACACAATCAATGCATAGCCACAAAATTGGTAAACCATATGTTGCATGATTTCATAGTTGCTTTACTAAATAATATTAAATGCTGATACTAATACAAATGTGTACAATGCAAAGTATACATTGTAAAAGGAAGAGACTTGACACACATAAAAAGGCTTGGGGCAGCCACCCATATAATATTCCTAGCTGCAAAGGTTTTAGTTTTTAAAACAACAATGAAGTTGACTGTAGAGAGAGTCCAAGACAGAACTGATGAAGGATGGAAAAGATGGCGGTTTTAAGTGATCAGACAGGAAGTGATGTAGGATCACCGGAAGTGATGTAGGGTGACCGGAAGTGGATGTTTTTCTAGGCGCTGGAACTGGAAGTGACATTCTTCTGGGTGCTGGAACCGGAAGTGACATTCTTCTGGGTGCTGGAACCGGAAGTGGCGTTCTTGGTTCAGATAGGTTTTCCCGCGGCTGCTCTGCAGAGATAACTGGAGAAGGTTTAGTGCACCCTGCCCTCCCCTGGCCTGGCGTGGAATTGCCTTTACTTGGTCCACACAACCTCCCCCTTCTCGCACGTGTGTGACAACATGTACAAATATGTTTCATATATGGCACTAATTTAGTACTCAACTAGTGAATTCCCCTCAAAAACACACTTTTTTAGTTTGTTGAATTATGAAATTGACATTAAAGAAGCAATTAATAGTTTGTAATTATAGTAGTGAGAAAAAAGGAATAACTAGTTGCAACTGACTAGTACAGGGGTGCAATGATTAATGATTTTTAAACATAATTACTGAGTCCTGGGATTATATTCTGAGCTGATCGCTATCTGTGTAGAATACTTATGGTACTCTTTGGGTTCAGTGAATTCCTAAGTATATTAAACTAAAAAGTAAGGATTAACAATTATTGAGAATTGGGCAAAATCTGTTGTAGAACTATTTTCCTAACCATAAAATACACTGTTCCTATTACATTTTTAAATAATGTGTTGGTTCCTGCCTTGCTACTCGTGCAGGCTCTGGTTACCACAACCTTAAATTTCTACAAGGATGTTCCATCTCCTTTTTTATTTAAAACTTTTATTCAATGATGCCAGTAATTCGCTTATTCCTATAGTCCTGGTTGGATTATGAGATTGCATCTGGAAAGCATGAAGTGCAAGGTACAAACCAACTATCAATCATAGATTTTGGGCAAGTCAATCATAAAGCATACTTGCATAATGCTGATATGAGAAGAAAGTACGCACTCCACAGATGCTCTGCTCAGGCTGAACATCTATACTGGCCACACTGTGAAAACAAAAAATACAACTGGAGCATGTCGAATGATCGAATGATCGAATGAATACTACAGTCGTCTGCTGGGTTTAAACAACTGGCTGAGAGGCTTCTGCGAGAATCAAGACATCGGGTTTATAGACAACTGGGATCTTTTTTGGGAAAGGCCGCGCTTCTTCAAGCGGGATGAACTGCATCCGAATAGATTTGGCGCCCGGGTCCTCTCCGAAAACATCGCTAAGGTAATTCATCTATCTTGACTGTCTACTTCTACTGCTAACCCCTTACGTAATGCTACTGCTTTGATAGGACACAATGGCTTAACAGAGTCTTCCGTTAAAGTGCACATCATTAATAATCTAATAACAAATCTTAATGCACGTAAAAAATCTAGGCAGTGCGGCATAAACACCAATAATTTAATTGAAATTACTACTTCAGATCAACACTGCATTAAGACTATAAAAACGGATTGTAGATTACATAAAAAGTACACACAGAGCGGCGTTAACAAAAATAACTTAATTTTTGTTCCAATTACCAATAACACGCATAAAATTCAGCTCTGCCATTCAGAAACATTAAATATGGCACTATTAAATGTTAGAGCTTTAACTAACAAGACATTTTTTATAAACGATCTTATTAGTGATAAAAAGATTGATTTTATTGCGCTAAATGAAACATGGCTTAATTCAATGGGCGGCAGTTTTAATCGAATCTGCGCCTCCGGATTACAGTTTTACTCGTGCAGACCGCCAGGGGAATAAGGGGGGCGGATTGGCAAACATTTACTCGAGCGATTAAAATGTAAAGATGTTAGTTTTGGTAAATTTAAGTCCTTTGAGTATCTCGCCGTTGTTATTCATGGAGATTCTCACGTTCTCGTATTATCCGTGTATAGACCTCCTAAATATAACGTCTTTCCTTGAGGAATTCTCTGACTTAATGTCAATTTTAGTTACAAACTATGACACTCTTAATAGTCGGCGACTTTAACTTTCATGTCGACAATCAGTGTGACCAAAAGGTAAAGGAATTCATGAACCTCCTGGACTCTTTTGATTTGAGGCAGCTCGTAAATCAGCCTACACATAAAGCAGGTCATACGTTAGACTTAGTGATTACTAAAGGACTTAAAGTTGATATAAAGCAGGTCATTGATATGGTCTATCAGACCATTTCCTTCTACTATTTAATATAGAAATAAAGATAGAAAACGCTCATGAGAAGCATTTTGTTAAAAAACGCTTCTTTGACTCATCAGCAGCTTTAAAGCTTACAACTATTCTAAGCAATCAGTCCGTTTATAATGCCAACTATAATAGCGAGGATAATGTAAATAGTAAAGTGGAAAACTTTAATTCTAAAGTAAGAACTGCTGTTGACATAGTTGCACCTGAAAAGACAGTTAAAAAATCCTCTAGTACTGTTATTCCATGGAAGACCCAAAGAGTGTCTGATTTAAAAAGAACATGTCGTAGAGCTGAGCGTAAATGGAGGAAAACTAAACTAACTATCCATTATGAGATATTGAAGGTTAAAATAACAGAATACAATAACACAGTCCGTCTTGAGAAGCGCTGCTATTTCTCTAATATTATAAATAACAATGCTAGTAATCCCAGAGTCATATTTTCAACAATTGATCGTCTGTTAAACCCAGGTAACACAAAGGAATGCCCCAGAATACTTCCAGTGAAACCTGTGAGAACATTGCTGTATTTTTCACTCAAAAAATTAATGATATTAGAGATAACATAGTATATCTCCCCAACACTGCAGAACCTCCAAAGCCCCGGTACTCCATTATAAACAAATTAAATGCTTTCACCAGGATAGATTTACCTGAATTACATAGTATAATCTCTCAACTGAAACCCTCCACCTCGTCCTTGACCCAATACCAACCAGGTTTTTCAAAGAAATATCAGGCGTGCTAATTGACAATATTCTGGACATAGTTAATTGTCATTAGATACGGGGTCTTTCCAGACTGTCTTAAGACTGCTGTAGTTAAACCCCTGCTCAAGAAAATAATCTTGACCCCTCTGCCTTTGAAAATTTTAGACCCATTTCTAACCTGCCCTTCTTAAGTAAAATTCTAGAGAAGGCAGTCATTATGCAGTTAAATGACCACCTCAATAAACATGCTATTCTTGATAATTTCAGTCAGGCTTCAGAACAAATCACAGTACAGAAACTGCACTTGTTAAAGTAGTAAATGACTTTGGGTAAATGCAGACAGAGGCCATTTATCTGTTCTCATCCTCTTAGATCTGAGTGCTGCATTTGACACCATTGATCACAATATTCTTAGAAATCGCCTTAGTCAATGGGTGGGCCTCTCTGGCAGTGTCTTAAATTGGTTTGAATCCTACCTGGCAGGGAGAAAATTCTTTGTGAGTTGTGGTAATCAAATCTCAAAGACACATGATATCCGATATGGTGTTCCACAAGGCTCTATCCTGGGTCCGCTGTTATTCTCAATCTACATGCTTCCGTTAGGTCAGATTATCTCAGGTTACAACGTGAGCTACCACAGCTATGCTGATGACACACAGCTGTACTTATCAATAGCACCTGATGACTCCGACTCTTCGATACACTAACACAATGTCTTACTGGTATTTCTGAATGGATGAATAGTAATTTTCTCAAACTAAATAAAGAGAAAACTGAAATTTTAGTAATTGGCAATAATGGATTCAATGAGGTTATCAGAAATAAACTTGATGCACTAGGATTAAAAGTTAAGACGGAAGTAAAAAATTTAGGGGTAACTGTTGACTGTAATCTGAATTTTAAATCGCATATTCATCAGACCACTAGGACAGCATTTTTTCACTTAAGAAACATAGCTAAAGTTAGACCTCTTATATCATTGAAAGATGCTGAGAAATTAATTCACGCTTTTGTTTTCAGTAGACTAGATCTAGGACTACCCAAAAAGACATAAATCATTTGCAACGAGTGCAGAATGCAGCTGCTAGAATCCTAACTAGGAAAAGAAAATCCGAACACATTTCTCCAGTTTTGATGTCACTACACTGGTTACCTGTGTCATTCAGGATTGACTTTAAAATACTGCTTATGGTTTATAAAGCCTTAAATAATCTCGCTCCATCTTATATATCGGAATGCCTGACACCTATATTCCAAATCGTAACCTTAGATCTTCAAATGAGTGTCTCCTTATAATTCCAAAAGCTAAACTTAAAAGAAGTGGTGAGGCGGCCTTCTGCTGTTATGCACCTAAAATCTGGAATAGCCTGCCAATAGGAATTCGCCAGGCAAATACAGTAGAGCACTTTAAAACACTGCTGAAAACACATTACTTTAACATGGCCTTTTTATAACTTCACTTTAACTTAATACTGATACTCTGTATGTTCAATTCTTCATAATAACTATTCACAGTGGCTCCAAAATCCATACTGACCCCTACTCTCTCTTCTGTTTCTTTTTCCTACTCAAACCATCATGATGCACCAACATTGATGGACTGAAAGCCAGAAGTCTATGTGATCATCATCATCAGGTCCTTCCATGAAAACCCTAAATACAAAGAGGACTGTTTGACTAATGTTAGGTAGATTGCCCAGAGGGGACTGGGCGGTCTCTTGGTCTGGAACCCCTACAGATTTTATTTTTTTCTCCAGCCTTTGGAGTTTTTTGTTTTTCTGTCCACCCTGGCCATCGGACCTTACTCTTATTCTATGTTAATTAATGTTGACTTATGTTTATCTTTTATTGTGTCTTCTATTTTTCTATTCATTTTGTAAAGCACTTTGAGCTACATTTTTTTGTATGAATATGTGCTATATAAATAAATGTTGATTGATTGATTGATATCTTTCTCTATTGAACACAAGCTTACAGGAGGAGGAATTTGGCCTATACAGAAATTCCCACTCTTGTTTATTATGGCACATTGCCCAATCCAAAAGATATCCAGTTTTGAGCAGTGGACACTTATTCGTTTTGGGATAAAGACCCAAACAGATTCTCCTGACTGAAACTACTCTTCCTGCATGCGTAGCTCTCCTGCCTTTAATTACATTGTCTTTTATCAGTGGCTCCAGTTCAGCAAACACCCATATACTAATTCTGGTGGAGTACAGTATGCCATAACCCAAGTATTAAGAGAAGTGATGTGGCAAGCCATCAGAATTACTGGGGACTGGGGTTCTAGTTTTTCTGATTCTGCACAGTTATGAAGATCATTTCTACAAGTCCATTACTATGGGGTGCAGTGCAGTGGTGTGGGTTTTCCCTAATCATATTCAATAATTTATTGTTTGGAAAATTCTACTTTCAAAGCTGCAGTCCTGGTCAGAATACAATTTCTTGGGAGCACTAAAATAGCTAAAAAAAAGTGTTTTAACTTTCAGGTATGGCAAGGTAAAGGCCTCTGGTTAGTTCATAAAATTATCTGTCACAATAAGCACAAAATGATTTCCCTTCTCAAACAGGGAAAAGTGGTCCAAGATGTCAAGAGCCACCAATTCCTTTGGTTCATCAATCTTACATTGTTGTAGATGAACCTTTGAGTGAGACTGTGGCACATGTGTCACATGTCCAACAAAATCCATCATCCACTAGTCTGTTAATTTTCTAATACAAAGCCTATCTAGGGCATTTTAGAATCTTGGCCCCACTAAAATGACCAACCCCTAAGATCTCCATAATTTTCACAGATAAACTGCCCTTGCAAGACTTGGGAAATTATTCATTGCCATTGCTCTTCACTTGTGTATTGGAGGAGAATGGACAATAAAATTAATTTCCCAAACAGGAAGCCAGTACAATGATGCAAACAGTGGCCGTCAAGACAGGAAAGTACTTTCCTTCAGTATGAATTCATAAATGGACAGGTGGAAAAAGAGAATAGACAGCGGTTCCATCCCCCATACGCCAGATGGCAGTGGTCCTCTTATGACAACCCAGTCGGGGAGAACTGCAAGGGTGCTTGGGAGACTGATTTCAGAAATGCAGCCCTGTGGAAGGCCCCATGGGCCGATACAGGGCACTGTCGGTGGTGGACCGCCCTACTTTTTTTTATGGCTCAGAAGTGCTTCCCAGAAGATACAGCATGACACTGGAAGCATTCCCTGGTCTGGCTTAAAAAGGAGCCCATTGCCACACATGGATGAGTCAGTGTCAGGAAGCAGCGAGCCACACTCAACAGGATGATAGAAGGAGGAAGAATTGCTGATTTATTGTTGGTTTATTTTATTATTGTGGCTAATTGTTGGAGAGGTTGGTGGAAAGGTGTTTTTGGGAAGAATATAAATCCTATATTTTATTCATATATTGTGTACTGTATTGTTGTGTCTTTGGTTTGGGGCTGCCTAGCACCTCCTTGTGGTTACAACAGATTAATCCACTTTCTCTGTAGCATTACCTAGTGGATCACCAATGAACACAGTCCCAAGAACATCGGGCTATGCAATGTTATTTAGCTGTTTGCCAAATTTATCATCCTTTTAATTTGTTCCTCGTGTAGCCGATGTTGGTCTTTCCTTTACCCACCAACACCACCTCTGTCTGTTTGATCAAGCTGTGCTATTATTTTTTCATTGTTATTTTGGACAGAGTGGCTTACTCATTCCTAAGACTTGCTTGGATTTTCCCAGAGTTGAATTCACTCCGTGTGTGGTCCTTCTCCAGTCATTACCTGGAGACCTATCTCCATTCCTGACACAAATGATTTAAAACTTGGAGAAACCATTCACTACACCACTTTCTTTTGTTGATGCTGGGGCACTGTGCATTAATAACTCATTATTTTTCATACTGCAGTTTCCCTTCCATCACCTTGATGTTAAGATTCAGAGTACTGTTTGTTCTTCACTGTCTCACACTGTTTAGCGAATCAAATCCTCTTCAATCACCCACAGTCTTTAACTATTTTTTTCTGTTTTGTTTCTTGGGCTCTACCTCCTCCATTTTGCTTATGTGGTTCTGCCTCTGATGGTCTTCTATTTAGGATGCCTTCCTAATCTTCTGCAGTAGTGCTGGTAATCATTCAGTGTTACTGTATCTATATTATTTATACAGCATGTTTTTTTGTTCTTTTAATATGCCAATACAATACTTTCTGTTATATTTAGATTAGATTATATTTTATTTTTCCCCAAAGGGAAATTTAAATTTACAAAAGCTCCATAAATAAATAAATAAAAGCAACAAACAAAACACACATAAAAACTTCTGGCTTGGATAACAGAGAGCTGCTGCTATCAACAGTAGGCTTGTAGGTAGCAACAAGATGAGGTCAGACCTTCTCAGATTGTACCACAGGTTCACATTTAAATTCATTACTGTTTAGATAAAGCATGTCCAGCTTGAAGTGTCCACAAATGGAACATGTCTAATAGACAGAATTCTGAATTATTCATCATTAAAATATTGGTAAAGAGTTAATCATTTCTGTTGTTGAGTCAGCAGGTCAGGTCAGGTCAGTTGGGAGAGCATGCACTGGTACAGCATGTTACTGCAACCCCCCACATGATGAAACAGCTCAGGATCCTGGTTGGCAATGTGCAGTCGTGTCCCACCCTTCGGAAATGACCCTCTATGTGCCACAGACAGGTGTTATGTGGGTGTCCCTTTGGCCTGGTCCAGCCAGTTGGGTCCTCAACAATGAGGATCCTCCAAGCCATATCACCCTCGGGGAATCGTGCAACGTGGCACTCCCTCACCTGCAGGTAAAGTGCCTCATTCAGGACTCCCTGAGCAACCACTTACTCAACCCAAAGTCAAACCAGCAGTACCCAACTATTCTCTGAAGAGACACAGTGCCAAAGGAGTCCAGCCTTCATCTCAGGTCACTAGATAGTGTTCATGTCTCACAACCATATAGAAAGACAGGAAGCTCCAGGACTCTAAAGACTTGGACCTTCGTCGTTTTGCATAGATATCGGGAGTGCCACATACCCCACTCCAGCAACTTCATGACCCCCCCATGCTCTCCCAATTCATCTATTGATTTCATAGGAAGAGTCACCAGAGACATGAATGACTGCTGAGGTAAGTAAACCTCTTGACAAGGTTGACACTCTCTCCGCAGACAGATACTTTGCTGATGGCTCTGCCTAAGAGGTCGTTAAAGGCCTGGATCTTGTTTTTTATCCAGGACACTCGCAAGCCCAGATAGTTAGACTTCTCGCTCAGTCTCACAAGAGCCCCAATCAGAGCCTCCATTGACTCCAAGAAATATCACAACATCATCAGCAAAGTCAAGATCAGTGAATCCTTCATCACCAACGGATGCCACACAGTTGCTGGACCCCACGACCTAGCCCAGCACTCAGTCCATGCAAGCACTGAACAGAGTAGAAGCAAGAACACACCCCTTATGAACCCCAGAATTAACTGGGAAAAACGCATAGGTTCTGCCTCCACTCTGCATAACACTCACAGTACCAGTGCACAGGCCTGCCATAATATCCAGCAACCTTGAGGGAATCCTTCAAAGTCTCAGGATGTCCCACAGAACAGGATAATCAATTTAGTCAAATGCTTTCAGAAAATCGACAAAGGCTGCAAAGAAAGTCTGCAGATATTCACATTTGTGATCCATGAGAACTCTCAGTACCAAGATGCAGTCGATGATGGACTTCTTATGTGTAAAACCAGACTGCTATGTTCACTACCAGGTGAGCAAGTTATCACAGATCCCATTGAGGACAACCTTAGCATGGACCTTAACCAGCACCAAGAGAAGGCAAAGATTGCTTGCAATGCCAGGAGGACAGCTTTACCACCAGCCTGGAGAAGTTCATTCCGGATACCACAGTGTCAGCCAAGATGTTATAATCCTGGGAAGTGACATGGACAAATTCACTCTGCATTTCAATATCTTGAATGCGTACTTCAGTTTTAATTAAGTCTTAATTTACTGTGATTCCTGAAAGTGCACCTGAATGTGCTCCCATTGCACTTTCACAAAATCTCCAATCCCCCTCCTACCTTTTCTGATGAAACCAATCCAGATCCAAAGGGGCCTCATACTCAGATTGCCAAATTTGAAAAATGAGAAACTCCTTACAAAAATGTAAGGATAGAGCAATAAAATAATGTAACCAAATCCAGAATTTCATTGCTATGCTATCTGAAAAGCAGAACAATGTAAATTAAGAGTACTTTTCGGTGATTGCTTACAAGAACTCTTTTCCTATGTGTCTCATACTCATCTTTTCCACGTAGCATATGGCAGGCATCAACTTTCACATTTATTGTTGGAGTTGATCAACATCCACGTTAATCAACATCTTTCTTTTTACCTCTAAAACCTAAAAGTCCCCTTTTTCCTTCTGTGTTTCTATATTCTTATAATCTTCCTTCCATCAACAGGCATGTCTGCTACCACTTAGAGGGACTTTCATAACTGAGTTTATATTGCTTTTGTTTTTGAAGTATTTAACTTCATGAGCATTGTTGCCATCTGGAGTGTTTTCTATTAATAAAAAATTGCTATTTTTGATGGGTCTGAATTCTTTTAACATTATTTGGGGTATGGAGAGTTACTAACCCCAATACTTGCATGGAATTCCTAACATAAGTAAGGAAAGTGAAACAGAATACTGTGATCTGTTTAGGTTAAAATAAAACAGATACATTTTCCAGTGAAAAGAAATCTTTGATATCACTATGAAAAAGTAATATTCATTAGTTTCATGATTTTTTTAAAACTTAATGTTGAAAATGGTTTTCTGTTTGTTATAAATTGCTTGTTTTTAGAAGTAAATTAGGGAGTGCTCACTTGAACTATATCAGGCATGTTTTTTTGTTTATGTTAGCTACCTCTGTATCTACATGCAAGCAAAATTTGTAACTTTAATACAAGAGTGATGTGTTCAATCTGCTTCTTTTGCACTTTGTGACAAGTCTAACTCTACCTTAAATATTGCATCATGCATACTACTTTTCTTCTCTCCTGCCTCTAGCATTGGTTTCATCCTGAAAGATGGACTGACCTTTAACTCTGCTATATCATCTGTTTTCAAAAACTCTTTCCACCATCTGTAAAACATCTTTAGCCTTATCTCTTTATCTCAAATGCAGATGTACCATATTTTTCTGTGCCTTAATTGCCTCCCCCTTTGATTACTGCAGACCGAATGCTCCTGCCAGGATGCTGACATGCACCAAAAGCAGTGACCATATAACTCTCTGGCTCACTTGAATATACTGGCTCTATGTCAGCATGAGGATAATATATCTTGAGACTCAAAACCAATCATTGTTGCCAGTACAATGTTCTCTGTAAACTTTTGTTCAGCTTGAATGGCGTTGGCTGTAGTCTCAGAGCCAGTAAGCTCTTCAGCAAGAAAGAACAGGGCACTTACTTGACTGAAGACAAATGTGACCGGCAAGCCAGACTGAGTGAGCATTCATAAAGATTCCTTTAAGACTGCAAATTGTGTTCCATTATGCCATTGGGTGGTGCCTCACGCTCAGCTCACAACATTAAATAATTAAGTAATGTCATGCACCAAGAACAACTCTAGGCCAGAACATAGTGTAAGAGTCTAATCTCTGATTGGATTCAGTGATGCCTGGAAGCTAGCCTACAACAATTAAGTTAAAGTGGATTTGTGTCATACCCTTACAATGGAAACAAATGAAGAGTGCACCTTATAATGCAATCAGCAGACAGAATGAAATTTGGTAAGACTTAATAAGTCTATCCCCATCCTGTTCAAAGAATATATTGAAGGACCAATTCCTGTCACTTGAATATCTCTAATTCCAATGTGGAAGTGGGGTAACTGTCTGAAACATTAACTAAAGTCTCTAATACTAACAGGATTCCACAAGGAGAAATAGGACTATATTTCTGCAAGACAAGTGTAAAGGAGACTTACAGCATGACAGATCCAATATGAGTGGCAACGTTTATTCATCTCATGAGGTGCCACCACCAATTAGGAAGTTCTACAGCAAGACACAGACCAATATCTACCTTGTAGTTCAAAAAAGGCATGTATGAGAGCATGAGGGAGCCAAGTCTGGTATGCATCGGACCACTCAGCCTCCTCAGCAAGAAACCAATGAAGCACAGAATCACACAGTCTTTTATGTGTGAAGAGAAACTGCTGACAATTCAGACATGGAGCTCAAGAATGAGACTGAGACAATCCATGCAAGGTGTCAATGTTGTAAGAAATACACCAATAATAGAACAGCATACAGCCCAGAAGGGATGGTCCCAGAGCTAGAAAACAGATAGTTCTGGGGCAGCATTCCATCTTGGACATCTCAGGAACAAGTAAAAGCTAAAAACACTATGAAGAAACAAGAGTAAAATAGTTTGTTCCCAAATTAAACAGTCACATCACTAGATATAGTGCCTGATTAGCTCATTTAATAAGAAACATTCATGCTGGTAACACATTTTAACTAAAAACTAGAAACATGGTTCAAGAGACCTGGGTTTACTGACATCGATCCAATTTACTTATAGGTGTTTGAAATATGAAACCACAGATGTGAAGGTACTGTCTCATCATACAGACTGAATGTGAGCAACATGTGACAGCACTACTAACAAGAGATGAATAAGCTGAGTTGTTTCCTTAGAGGATATTGCCCTTACTTAATTGTTCTCTTACACCTGAATAGTCTAGAATATGGATTGCATAAAATTTCTCATCCTAAAATCATAGTTCTTGACATTTGTATAGGTAATAAACCCTACCATATTAAAATAAATAGTTTATCTCTTACCTTTTTTCTATCTATGCTTCTTGTTTTTCAATTTTAATTAAAGTCATAATAGTATAAAACCAGGCTCAAAAAATGATATATGCACTATGGGTACAACATGGACGTATAAAAATTGCAATACTTCTGACTGTGTTATCAAAGGGAATTTTTGAAAGTGCAGTAAATCATTTCTGTCTGTCCTAAAAGCAATAAAATCCATCTGGTGGTACCTGATTTAACCGGTCCGAAACATACCATATAAGAAGCACTGGCTTCATGTCTAAGTGGTCTAAACAATGCTGCATCATTTCAATGAGTTCAGTAATCTCTATTGTGCACGTCAGTGGCGCCAGGCTTCAGTGTGCTCTACAGCTCCATTGGGAACACATGCATCAATTACTTCTGAACTCTTTGTTGTGGAAGCAATTCTAAGCTTTCAGTATGCCATGGGGCACTGATTTTAATGCTCCTCACATGTGCAATAGTACTTTGTGGTATGTCAGGACTCTTGAGTAGTGGAGAAATATTGTCTGCTAAATTTATTAGCATACAGTTTTACAATGAATTCTTAGCACTACAAATTCATAATTATTTTATTACTGTCATAAAGATCTATAAATCAAGAATTTAGACCATATAAAAATTATTCAGAACAAAACACAAACGTTTTTCTGTTTTTAATTATTCTGTATTGCAAAAAGTGTTCTGAAAACCTAATATTATTTCTATTATATTTAAACAGATTTTGAACAGCTTGTATTTGTTTTATTTTTTCCCTAAATAAAACAAAATACTTGCATACATTCTGTCAAGTGCAACAGCATTCGGTGAACCTTCAGAGGGGGCACTGGAGTAAGATTTCGAGATGACTCCAGGACCTAAGCAAAGACTCAGCCAAGCTGCTATAAACCTGCAGCTGACCAATTCTTCTGGTCATCATGTCTTTTAGGATCACCACGCTAAGAAACAACCTTAAATCCCTACCAGTGAGTGACAGAGGTGCCCATGACCAACTCATCATTTCTGGGTAACAACATGAAATGGAGAATTCACTTATGGAACCCCTAAACCTTTTTATGTCTATTTGTTTTGTTTAGTCATATATTGTATACAGTATCACCCTAATTGTAAACTTAGTAAAGGTTATAAAAAACTTTTAAAATATCTGCTACATTTTGGTTTGTTGAAAAGACCAGAACTTGTACAGGTGAAAGTTCACCTTCTATTTTGCGTTCCTAAATCGTATGCAATACCTTCTTCCTAACTACCTGCTAGTTACTGTATGTTTAACATTTAGTACTGTGTATTTACCATGTAATTTATAAAATAACAGTGTAGTATAACAGAGATAGAGGTCCATAGCAACAAAAAAGGAATGTTAGGGCACACACTGGGCCACCCTTTTCAATAAATTCATAAACCAAATCAGGCCACAGGCATAGCAAAAAGGGCTCTTCATCTCTTTTTCTTTCCAATCTGAAAACAGGGCTTTGTTGGTAGCTCTGTTATCATCAACTTTCGGTCAAGTGCTGACACCATTCTTCAGGTTGCATCTGTTTCTATGGCAACTCTGGCTTGAGAGGAGTGTCAAATCTGGGCACATCATGGGGAGAGCTAGGTAACTTCCTCAGACTTTGGATCTAGACTGACATTTACCAATTTTTAATGCCAGATTCCTTAGTTATATACATTGATTACACAGTAATAATAATTACCACTGTAATATGAGATGCTACCACAAGATGCTAAATGTTGCTACAATTTCTGTGTTAAACACTGACTAAACCATTTATAAACCATCGATTAAACCATTTATAACTGACAAGATGATAAGAATGTATATGCATATGCAGTAAAAGATGAATCAGCTCCAGCTCCTGGTTGCATTTAGTTCCCCCCAAATATCATGCCAACCTCCCCATCCATGCAGTCAGGCTTGGCTGACATGTGGAGAGAGGCAAAGAGGCGATTATGTCAGTGCTTTGGTAAGGGCGGTATTGTCATATAACTTTTTAAAAAATTACAAAATAATAAAACAAAAAAAGTTAAGTATGAACTTTAGTAATTATACACATTAGCTAAATTTGGCTATTTTCTTTTCTTTTTGAAAGCAACATTAAATAGGAGATACAAGTCCTGTTCCTTCTTTATATGCTACCTTTAAAAATTGTGAGAAATATTCTCATTTTAAGTTTCATTTCACATAATGCAGTTTGCAACACCTTGCTGTGTCATGAAGCATCTGAGGACCAAATCTGTGTATTTACATTTCAAAGCCACATGTCACTGTCATTTGTTTTTCTGGTTTTTGCATAGTGCCGAAGACATCTTGTATGGTGGGTGTAGTGGAAGAGGTCAATGTATTCGAAGTGTACTGTTTTAGTTCTGTTGCTATGTTGATTTTTTTAGTTTTACATTATATGTCTGTGTCTTATATGCTGCACCAGTTTGAATATCATGATTATCTGTTTAAGGTGTTAGCCACAATATCTGTTAAAAGACTCATATATTTAATTAAAAAGGAAAGGTGCCTTTTAGTTTGCAAAACAGAGTTTGAATTTAGCCACGGTTAAATTAGAGTAACAACGTTCAAGAAAAACAATACAGGTGAGTTTCGTTTTGGAATGACATGCAGGTTAGAGGAATTGCTGCAGCTAAAGTAGCCCAAGTATGTGTGTGTGCATCCTCCTTGCATTGAACTGGCACCCTGTCCTGATGTTGCTCCCGACTTCCACCCAATTATTGTTTGGATAGGCTCTAGTCGCTCCGCAACCTTGTGCCAGACAAGTGTCTTTGAAAGATGGATGAATTTAATGTCCTATTATACCCTTTATTATTTTTATACACTTTATTATGTTTTTTTGTGTGTTTTATTGCTTAAAAGCTAATCTTTTTCATTGTTTTACACTTTTTCTCAAACACTTATAAATTATAAATTTATTATAAATTTTTTATGTCTGATATCAATAGGATGCAGTGTTTTTTGCGAAGCCAGTATACCAATATATATATGGTGTATTAGATGTATCATCTCATGCCTATTAATGATATGTAGGGGTTTGGGTAAATGGCAGCAAAAATGTGCCTTGCATCAGGTGATATAATTTAACGAAGTAGCCCTGCTATTAGGTATGTTCTGACATGCTGGATTTTTAGGACTTTATTACATCATGACTTCCTAGCATTTTAGATACCCCTTTACTATTTTGTTCTGGAGTTTGAGCTGCAGTGAATGTAAAAGGAGTCTTGCATTTACATGATAAAAAAGGCTCTGACCTTGTGAGAGGATTTTTTGGAGTATAAAAATTATAAAGTAAAACAGTTACATATTGTGCTGCATGACTGTTTCCTATTCTTACTGTTCTGCCTGTTATAATTTGGATACATTTTTATGCTCTTAAAAAACAAAATACAAAAAAAAAAATCTATCCATCACTAAATCTGCTTAATAGGTTTCAATTTTGTGAGAATCTAGAGCCCAAAAGTATGTTTTTCCTCTGTTCTGTTAATTATGTCATTAAGCTTTTTTTCCTTTGAATATGGGTTGAGGTTCAAGACACATAATTTGATTACAAGGCCCATTTTGGCATCTTGGAATTATTTAAAGAACATGTTTCCACTGCCTAGATGTAGTGGATCAGTTGCAGTATACCTGAGTACCATAATAGCAGTGGATCAAGACCAGACCATGAAGTAAGGTATGAAGAGGAGATGATCCTCAGGTCTAAGTGCTGTATCAGAGGAACAAGATCAGTACCAAGTTTAATCAATCTGCAGCTAGTCTTGTTCTGGCCTTGTGTTTTTCCTTGGTTTGCTCAACTGGCTAATCGATTGCCTAGTAACAGCAACACACCAGCAATTTATGTCTCACCTTCTCTCAATTAATGACATGCAGCTACACATTCCTCTTGATTTAAAGGGACAGAGCACAGGGAAAATGTACCCCATGATGTAAACTTAATAAAGTGCAGTGTTAAGCTACATTAAATCAAAATGAAGGTCATTGTCATTATTATAAATGTTATTCACTTCAAATGTATGAAAATGCCATGAAATCTATGAAAAACATTTAGAAAGTAATGACGATGAGAAATATATGTTAGTACAATTGTATCTGAAGCATAACTGTTTCCCAATCAGATAATACAGTAAAAGGAAAGGCAACACGTGCCATTCATTTTATGCCCAGCTTTTTCTAATAACTGATTTAGCCCAAAATTCATTGAACCATATGAAATGTCTGGGCAGAGGCTGGACAATATACATAAAAAACGTCTCATTGCAGTTCAAACAGTAGAGCACAAGCTCTATATAATATTGTGAGAGCTCTCATATCAGATCTGAAGGACACCCGCAAAGCCAGATGTTCTAATGTGTACTTTGGGAGTTGTTTGTTATGATACTAGCTGAAATACCCAGCGTTGCCTGGGAGAAAAATAAAGTGTTTTTTTTTTAATTGTTTGAGAAAAATATAATTAAAAAACACAACTTTAAAAATAAAAATAAATTAACAAACAATGAAGACTCACTAATGGGCTTGTCTTGCGGTCTTGTATGTATGTAATCATCCAGTTGATGCTCGGAACCGGCCAACTTTACTTCCCCTAGCTGAGGCGTCACCAGATGGATACTCGTTCTTTCATAAGTCTAGAGATTCTGATCAAAGAGGAGGCCTTGGAATAATTCATTGTAACAAAATGCAAATCACTTCTAAAAATTTAGGCGACTTTACATCCTTTGAGGTACTCATTTAAAATATTAAAACAGATTCCAACACAATTATAGTGATCGTCTACAGACCACCAGGGCCATATTCATTGTTCATGACTGAATTTAGCAACCTTTTATCTGATTTGGCTATAAATTATGATCACGTAGTATTGATGGGGGATTGTAATGTACACATTGATGTAGAAACTGAAACTTTTACCAAATGTTTTACTTATTTGTTAAATTCAGTATGATTTTGTCAGATTGTCAAAGGTCCAACTCATAATCATAACCACACATCAGATTTAATTATAACTTACAAAAGTTGAAATTCAAAATTTAAATATTACTCCATTAAATGAAGTTATTTGTGATCACTACTTAATTACATTTGATTTAATCCTGCTCTTGCCAATGCACTCACAGATTAAAACAAAGACAGTGCGACATCTACATTTTAATTCTGCTTCAAAATGCATAAACACTTTGAGTAAGTTGAGTGTAATTGTGGAAAACCATTTAGATCAATTAATATCAAATGTAAACGTGGAAAACAATTTAGATCAGCTAACATCACATTATAATGTAACCTTGAGAGATGCTCTGGACGCAGCGGCTCCCCTTAAAACAAAAGTGATCAAAGCACATAGAAACTCTCCCTGGTTTAATGAAAGCACTCAAGCTCGAAAACTGGAGTGCAGATGGAGAACAACAAAGCTACATATCTTTTAAATTGCATGGACAGAGAGTGTTAAAAAATATCAAAAAGCTCTCTTTAAAGCTCGCTCAGAATACTATTCCACAATAATAGATATGTAGAGAAAAGCCAAGCAAAATGACACCTTTTATTGGCTAACTAAAAAGATTACAATATGCAAGATTTCGAGGCAACTCAGGCCCCTTCTTCAGGCAAGATGTAATGTTGCCTTACATCTTGCCTGAAGAAGGGGCCTGAGTTGCCTCGAAAGCTTGCATATTGTAATCTTTTTAGTTAGCCAATAAAAGGTGTCATTTTGCTTGGCTTTTCTCTACATTCATAATGGCTAACACGGTACAACAACCTAGTACTACAGACAATAATAGATAGCAATAATAAAAATCCTCGAGTATTGTTTAGAACAGTGGCTAAATTAACAGATGGGAATTCAGATCTACAGTGCAAAATACCAACAGATATTAGCAGTATAGACTTTATGAACTTCTTCAATGAGAAAATTAAAAATATAAGATCCCAGATCTCAGCATCACAATACAAACCGCATACTAGCTTAGCAGACCCTGCCTCACATTGCATTCAGCACTTTAGTAATTTTAATCCTGTAACTGAGCAGGAAGTCTTAACTTTAATTTCTAAAATGAAACCCACTACTTGTTCCCTAGATCCAGTGTAAACAAAACTAGTAAAAAAAGCAATGGATGTTCTTGCAGCGCCTATTCTAACCATTATCAATAGTTCATTATTGCATGGCACAGTACCTGATGCACTAAAAGTGTCAGTCATTAAACCATTACTTAATAAGTCAAACCTAGACCCATACATACTTAATAATTATAGACCTATTTCAAATTTACCCTCTAAAATACTAGAAAAAGTAGTCGCCAATCAGGGTAAGTCACACCTTACGCATTACAATTTATTTGAGAAATTCCAGTCTGGTTTCCGTACTGGTTATAATACAGAAACAGCACTAACACGGGTTGTAAACGACATTCTGATATCTTCTGATGAAGGAAACTCCACTGTAATTATGTTGTTAGACTTAAGCACAGCATTTGACACCATTGCCCATTCTATTTTACTGCACAGGCTAGAAAATTATGTTGGCCTTACAGGCAATGTGCTCGCTTGGTTAAGTTCTTATTTATCAAATCGATTCCAATATGTACAGAAATGTGCTGACAGAACTCCATCATTGTACACAGAAGTGAAATATGGTGTCCCACAGAGTTCAGCACTGGGACCTTTACTGTTTTCACTTTACATGCTTCCACTGGGGTCTATCATTAGGAAACATAATGTTAATTTTCACTCGTATGCAGATGACACCCAGTTTTACCTTTCATTTAGATCAAATGAAGTTTCTCCAAAGTTGTCTTTAATTAGTTGTGCTAGTGAATTAAAGGAGTGGATGGATGAAAACTACCTATCTTTAAACACTGATAAAACAGAGATGTTAATTGTTGGAGGGAATGACGCTGATCACAACAATATTTTGCCATCATTTAATTCAGTTGGAATGACCAATAAGTAGAGGGGTCCTTTCATCAGATTTGCCTGCCAGTGCTGTTTCAGCTGTGGAATAGCAAAATGGGGGAGGCAGCTTGATGGCTGAGGTCTCCAGGACTCTAAACAAATCCCAAATCATATTATGTGACATCGTCTACTGTTAAATTCTGCTCCGTACTTGTAAAATTTTTATTTTTATACTGTATTGAGGATTTGTTCTGTTCTGTGTATTGTATTGGCCCCCTTCTATTTGACACCCACTGCACACCCAACCTACCTGGAAAGGGGTCTCTTGTTGAACTGCCTTTCCCAAGGTTTCTTCTATTTTTTACCTACAAGGATTTTTTTGGGAGTTTTTCCTTGTCTTCTTAGAGAGTCAAGTCTGGGGTGCTGTCAAGAGGCAGGGCCTGTTAAAGCCCATTGCGGCACTTTTTTTGTGATTTTGGGCTTATACAAAAATTAATTATATTGTATTGTATTTAATTTCAAAAGCAACAGGGGCGCGGTGGTGCTCAAACATAAAGAATGGTGGCAGTCACCTCCAGTTCGCCCTCTGATGGTCGGTCAGAGTGTCAACTGGATAATAATATGCATACAAGACCACAAGACCACCCTACCCAGAAGGTGATGGGTTAGGGTTGATTTCACCCTAAAGTATTTTTAGTTGACCAATAGAAACATGTGTACCAACTTTCATAAAAATTGCTCCAACCGCTCGGAAGTGATGCTGGAACATACATACATACACACATACATTGACATATATATATATATATATATATATATATATATATATATATATATATATATATATATATATATATATATACATTTTGAGCTTCTGTGACTAAGCATTCCTCCACAATTTGCACTATATGTATTATTATGTGTGACTAATAATAACTAAGTCTAAACACAAAATTATAAAAAACAAAAAAAAATAACCAAAAGTGAAATGCTGTAACAGGTGCCAGGCAATCATAGGTCACACACCAGCACCCACTCATACCAGGGGAAATTTACTACAACAGCAGCAACATTTATTTATATAGAACATTTTCATGTATGAGCATAGCTCAAAGTGCTTTACAATAGTAATAGCTAAACAGAATTACAAAAACCAAACAAAAAAAAAAACTGATCAGATGAAGTAAAAATTAAAAAACAGTTATTTATATGAAATAAGAGATATTTTAGAGTTACTTACCTATGTGCTGTTGAAGCCTTTGGGATATTAAAAAAACTGGTGTAAAACCTATACAAACTATGATTCCTAATTTTGTTCATAATATTTTGTTTTGTGGTTTTACATGTTTTGCTTTAGCACCTTTTGCATACGCTTATTTTGTGTTTGACTTTTATTTATTTGTTTATCTTCAGTAATGTTGCATTAGCCTGTTTTCATTAGGGGCTAGTTCACCTAGGTGGGCAATCATGTCTGGTCATATCAGAGCTGCTCAACAAAATACGTTCTTAAGGAATTAACCAAAAAAAATGTATGTTTTGTAGTAGCTTTTCTTGGATATTTTACCCCATGCACTGCTGTTTTGTTCAGTCATTATCTTTTTGTAAATAAATAAATGAACCAGGGGGCGGCACGGTGGTGCAGTGGTAGCGCTGTTGCCTTGCAGTTAGGAGACGCAGGTTCACTTCCCGGGTCCTCCCTGCATGGAGTTTGCATGTTCTCCCTGTGTCTGCGTGGGTTTCCTCCCACAGACATGCAGGTTAGGTGGACTGGTGATTCTAAATTGGCCTGTATGTTTGTGTTTGTGTGGCACCCTGTCCAGGATTGGTTCCTGTGTTGGCTGGGATTGGCTCCAGGTAATCCTGTGTTTGGATTCAGTGGGTTGGAAAATGGATGGATAAATGAACCATACCTAAGCTTATTGTCTCATTATATCACACACAGAGAACCTTTGTAATTTGGCAGAATGTCATATAAAAATTTTCACCCTGTCTATGCTGGTGAATAACTCATAGTCTGTCCCCTTTCCTTTCATTTTTCAAATAGCTACTATTACAAAATAGAACTTTAAGTTCTATGTTTGCTTGTGAAAACTCTGAAGCTCGTCACACATTTATTTAGATTATTGTCCACTTGATGTATATCATGACAAGTCAATTAGCATCATCACATCCTATATAAGGCTGTTTTGATTACTTGAGCCAGCAATGTACGGTTTTGTTCACACAAAAGCCAAAGTAGCAGATTTCTGGGATTCTAGCTGTGTCTTGTTTTCATGAAATTACTGGAGATACTGACTTAGGGATAATTAACCAAAAAATCTCTTGGGATTGCCTAGATGCCTGAAAGGGGTAATTGGACTGGGATAAAGAATGAGAACCACATAATTGCATTTGCCATGCAGCTGAAAGTGAGAGGCGTGGACAGAGACAAATTACACATGGGACTTGAAGTGACAAACAAGAGTACATTCGTTGTATATCAATATTTCTTTCTAAAGATTTTAGAAACATCAAAAATTGAAAACAACCAATTAAAAAAGCACCTGAAAGACAGTCAATGTGAAAAAAAAATATGCCCTTATAAAAGCAAAACTCCAAAAGGCTAAATTCAAATAGAACGTCCAGAAAATTGCTTAACAAAAAAGTTCCTTGACCATTACTAAGCCATCAGAAATTGTATTTAGTATAGTATATTCAACCAAGTATGCTCACTAGAAGGCACTGATCTTGATGAATGCAAAGTGTTAACAGAAATGGACTCAAAAACAGAGTTCATTCCAAAACAAACATGGGCTCAGAATTGTTTTACATTTTTAATGAAAATGTAAAAAAATGAAATTCCCCTAAAATCTAAATTCTAAATCTTCCACATACAAAACTAGATTTCAATCGACACAAACTAGAATGAAAACATCTAATGAAATGTTTTATTGCACATAATTATTGCAGTCCTAATGTATTGTATAATTGCCACTGATTCTTTACTAACTTGAGGAAATATTAAGATTAGCCTGTTATTATGCTAGCAAAGAGCTACAACAAGCTATTCTTAATTTTCTTAATTTTATCTTATGTATAAACGTCTAAGCGTGGAAGTGTGTATGTCTGTCTGGCCCGGAAGTGAGAGATGGAGTTGGGGTAAGGGCTCTTCCTCCAAGGAAACATAAAACTTGCTTAGTCACAAATAACACAAGCAAGGCCAACATGTCAACAAAATGAAACCTCTGAAGAAAGACAAAGTTGCTTAGCTGCTGACATTGGCAAAACAGTATCCCTTTTACCTTTCCTCCCGACGCTAATGCACAAGCAATGCGAGCACAATGGCAAAACAAATCTTCCATGGCGAAAGATGCCCAGTGTAGTTCCTTTCAATTACCTGACATCTCTACATTTTAATTTAGTTTCTGATGACTTCAATAGTTTCTAGGTCCCCAGGCTTTTTACAGCACAGGCTTACACAGCTAGTATATATATATATATATATATATATATATATATATATATATATATATATATATATATATATACAATTCTTTATAATAATGACATAAAAAAGTACTTAGACTTACAAGAACATTTTTGTAAAGAAATTATTAGTTAAGATGTTAAGAACACTAATTTAGGCTGAAATTCTTGTAATTGTCCATACCTTTCAAGTTTGCAAAAATCGTCAAGTTAAAAAATAAAATATTAGTACTGCAATGCCTGTTACTATTGCTGCATTCCATCTGAAGGGGAAAAACAGAATTATTGAGTTCCTAGATCAGAATTGTCAACTGGAACTCCCCCTTAAAGTCAGATTTCCAACTACAAAACGTGGGGCCGGTCTGTCAAATCTGAGTTTGTTCGACTTCAGATCACGACGTTAATCCAAAATGGCAACATACACCACAAAGTTAAGTGAGAAATTTAATTGTATACTGTTTATTAACACTTCTGTCTGCTGGTGTCTCATTAAAGCAGTTGTACACGCTGCACTGTCCAACTTCTATCTGTGGACATGCTGCTGCTATGGTGTTTGAATATGCAAAATACAGCATAATGTATTGTTATCAATTGCTATTTATTCAGATGGAGCAGGAACAACAAAGGTTTTCCTGGATGAGTCCATATTAGTTTTCCAAATGTTTTATTGGAACGCAATTAACTCAAGTATGACGTAATTCCCAGCTCCGACATCTACCTTCCAAAGTAAATGGAATACAGCATATATGCCATGTATCCTTTTGTCATCTCTGCTCCTTTATTCTGGTTGACAAACTGATTTTAAAGTAACAACACCCACATATACTAAATATTTCCCAATTTCAAATCCTTTTGTCATGTCAACTGTTAATCTCCATTTGCTTAAACTGAAATTTTTCTGCTCTTGACATAATTATGAACTTTAAACCAATTGTTTAGTTTGATTTGCTTATTTTAGATAATACATCAGGACATGTATTTATTTAGTGATTAAACCAAGTATTTAAAAAAAAAAACTTTCCCTAGTCAGGAGAAAAACTTTCCTTGTAACCTTTTCTAATGAGAAAATAAATAAGATCTTGCATGTCTTGTCTTATACTGACTCAGACAGTAACAGAAAATATGAGAAATGACCAAGAAATGTGTAGTAAAGGATTGGGCAAAACGGGTGTCACAGATCTTTCGTCAAAGTGAATAACACAATTAAAAAGGGCCAAAGATTCATCAGCCAAAAAAATATGTTTTTTCAATACTGATCTTAGAGTAATCTGTCAAGTTTTGACAACCCAGAACTGCTGAGGATGAACATAAAGTCAAAAACAAATTCACTACAGGAAATTCGGGTAAGATGGTCATAACAATACCCTAAAATGGCAGTATTCCTCATTATAAAATATAAACAAATTATGAACTTTTAAACAAAGTAAGATACAACAAGATTGATTTTAAGCTCATGTTTTATGTATGTCAAAACCCCATATTCCATATATAATTAACTACAAAGTTCCATTAGTAGCAGTACGGAAAATGATACATATCTATATTTTTAAATTTATAATGTCCAAAGATAGTATTAGTTGTTCTCTGAGAATTAGCAGGCTAGAATCAATACAGACTAGGTACTAGGTTTCGCTACATTCATATTAATCAGCGATTGTGATTCTTCAAGGACAAAAAACAAGTTTGTCCCAGCCCAAGGACACAAGTGAAATGCTGAGTTGGTTGAGGAGTTGACCCCACACTACGATATTCCATGGATTCAATCACGGAAACAGAAGACTGGCATACAGTTATAGAGAGGTTTAATGATAATTTGGCTGTCTAGACACCAGAAGCTGCAGCTTTTAAACTTTGTTAAGATTTAATAGCATCAAGGATCTTTAAGAGCCTTAAAGGTATACAGTATATAGCTTGTCTATAAATGATGTTTGGAGCTGTGTTATTTCTGTTTTTTAAAGGAACTCTTCAGCAAGAGCATGGTTTTCAATAAATTTCAATGACCAAAGTATCTTATAGTAATCCTTAAATATATTACTTATTTTTCTTTGTTTAAAAACATTGATCTCTGCTTCATCATTGCATTGCTGCGTTCTCTGATAGTGTTCTGAGCGCTTATGCCTTTAGCAGGCTGGTATACCATATGCATTGCAGAACAGATAACCCATGAGTAGCTAAGCATGTTTGGGCCTGGCCAGTAACTGGATGGGAGAACATTTGGAAAAGCTAGGATTGCTGCTGGAAGATGTGTTGATGAGGCCAGCAGTTGGCACTGACTATGCAGTGATAGGGACACTGTGCTGCAAAAATTGCCATTCTCCTTCTGATGATATGTTAAAACCAGCATCCTGACTCTCTGTGGTCATAAAAGATCCCAGAGTAAGGTGTTAGCAAAGTCCATGCTAAACTGTCCACTATGGCTTCATCATTCTGGCCTCTCAATCTCTGATTCTGTGATAGTTTAATTCAGATGCTCTTCTTTTTTTGTGTAAAACATACAATAATGTGTCTTCCCTGAGATGTTAGCAGTTTACCTGAAATACATCATTTTCAACACAAAATATTTAATTAAGTCTTTATCTGCAAATAATAATTACTTAAGTCTCCCTTTGCACATTAAATTAGTGCTTGAATTCAAAGTTTTAGGAGAAGTGGGGCATGGTAAGATGTAACGATAATTGTAAGATTTGACAGAGGATTGCAAATTATTATTGATTAAAAATGTTAAGCAATTCATGAATAACAGTGAATAATGCAATGAAGATGAAAAATAAATACAAGTAGAGACAGTTTAAGATTCTTTAAGAAATATAAAACTGTTATGACACTTTTATATAGCTTAGCTATAGCCATACAAGAACAATCTAAAGCAGAATGTAATACATGATTAAATTTTCCTGCCTTTGTAAGTATTTAAAACAAAAAGTATCTGCCAGGTTTAAATTTCTGTGTATTGTTTAACATTTTGAGCTTTACTAAAGCATAATGTCCATATGACTTACGGCACAAATTGCAGCTGCTATGCACATTGCCATTATTGCTTTGGGTGCAGTTGTGTTGGTTGACTGTAAAGGACTGGCACTTTGCCCAGTTGTTACCAACCTTGTGCCCAATGATTGCTGGGATAAGCTCCAAACGCTCGTCAGCTAAGTGAGTTAGAAAAACATATAGATGGAGATTTGGATGGATGTAGGTTGATGTCAACTGACAGAAAAAATCATCTGGCTCAGTTGGTAGTAACCTATTCCACAGTCACTAACAAAATTTAGAAAATTAAATCTTATTTTATTTAAAATTAAAAGAGGTCTCATTTCCTCTGCAAGGAACAGTCCAAAGCATTTAATATATATATATTTTTTATTCACTAATATAGTATTAAAATAAGCAAGCAGGTCCAATGTTAAGCTTTTTGATTTTATTATATAACTGTGACTAATATGTATTGGACTTTAAATACACATTACTCTCCAAACTAGTGTGGAGTCAACCCGGACACAGACAGGCGGACATGTTGTTCTTCACCACCACACGTTTATTAATACAACTATTTACAATATATATGGTCACTAAGACCTAAGAGTGCACAAACCCCAACACAGTCCTGGCCACTCAAATGCCTTTCTTCGGGCCGCCTCCACTCTCCTCTCTTGCCTCGCCCTCCTTCCACCCGACTCTAGCGCTGAATGAATGGAGATGGCCCCTTTTAAACAGTCCCCGGATGAGCCCCAGGTGTTCCTCCTCTGGCCACGCCCCAGCGTGGCGGAAGTGCCGGCTGTCCTCCCGGCAGCTCTCCAGGTGCCGTCCTAAATCTTCCCCCCAGCACTTCCGCCACACCAAGGCATTGGGGCGCCTCCTGGCGGTGACCATGGGCCCCTACAGGGTGGAGCTTCCATGCTCTGTACCCGTGGACCCCAGAGCAACCAGGAAGGCGGCACCCACGTGATCCAGGGTGGGCTCTGACCCTCTTCCGGTCCCTCACGGCGTCCCGGCCGGGCCGTTGCCCCTGTCACCCCTGACACTAGGTAGACAAAGGCATTCTGAAATCAGTTTGATTTGTTGTGAAACATTAATATATTGAAGTTACTTTTATTTAATTCTTGTTTATTATGTGTTAAACTTGGAGTATGCTTATGTGTAGAAAATAGTCTGTTACTTCTTTTGCAGTGGGATTCCCTTCTCTGTGTTTAATTTTAAAATGGGCATGTTTTGAAGAAAAACAGTTTCTAGCAATTTTTTCATGGTTAAAGAAGTCAGATTTTAAAGACTGAATGTATTACACAATGTTCTGTGGTGTGGGGAATCTCCTCCTGATATTTAACCACAAAATAGTTGTGGCCTCCATTCTTTTTAGCCCTTGCCACTGCTTACACATTCTGCTGTTAGATCTGAATAGCATGTATAAGTTACATTGATTCTAATGAATTTTGTTTTTACTTTATTATGAGCAAAATCCAAATTAGGAATTATATTATTGGTCTCTGGAGATTAAGTTGTATTAATCATCTTCTGAAAATTATTTCTTTTTATTTACAGTTGTGTCTTAAGACATTCCAATGAGGCTCCCTTGCCTTTTGTCTTTAATACATTTTATTTCAGAAATGACTATTGCTCAATGTTATTCTAAAATAGATTTAACTATATAGAAATCCTTCTCTGAAGAGCCTTAACTCTATTCAGATTTTCTTAACAAGTCTATAAATTATACTAAGTTAATAACTCTATTATGCAATGCAGTTTTCGAGAAGAAAATGTTACTTTGACAAAAACTAAAGGTGTATTCTAGAGTTTGTTACACTACTGTATACTGGTGCAGTTTTTTACAGCAGAAAACATAAAAAATCGTGATTCTTTTGTAGATGACATTGTGCTTATATAGTACTACTGCAAATTACCTTGACTTTCTAGTACTTAATTACTATAGTATAATAAAATGTTAACACATTCAGAATCTGTGCTTGCCCTGTACGTAAATAGTCTTCAGTGGCTGAAAAAACTATATATTCCTACAAAATGCTGAAGACTAAAAGATCACACACTGCCAGACAGCATATAAATCATACAGTTTCTTAATCACTTAATCCTGGTATGGCATATGAGGAACTGGAGTATGCACCAAGAAGCCACAAATGAAAGACAGGAACTCATTCTGTCCAACTCATGGCATGCAAAAACACAAACACTCCCTAGGACAATTTGGAGAAGCTCCTTTACCTGACATCTTTGAATAGTGGCAGGAAACCTAAAACTCTTTTAGTCGTTAATTTTAAAGGAAAATTAAACCCCATCCAAGTCATCTAATCAGTAAGAGCAATTTGGCATTGCAGTGAAAGGTAAGAAAAAGGTCTGCCAAACCTGCATTAGGGAGTGTGTTGAGATGCTGGGAAGCTATAGGGAGTTCAAATAAGCCTCATAGACTGTATCTTTAGCTGCCATTTATTAATCTTCTAAAGTTGTTATGTTGTAAAAGTCCCAAGACGTAAGTTTTGCACAGTAGGTATAAAGCTGGACTCTGACTAACAAGGATTAATAGAGTAATCCACACACACACACAGGTTGAGCGACAGACACATTACACAGTGAGCTTGCGATCTTGCAGTTGACCTGGCAACAGGCAACCAATTCCTGCCTGTTTCAGCGAACAAAGCAGTTGGGGAGTTGTTGAGTATCCATTGGGAGGTGCCTCAAAAAAACTCACCATAAATATACCTATATATATACAGCATACAGTATATAGTAAGGGACAGCTGGATGGGGGAAGGCAGCTGCTTAGGGCACTGTCTCACCCAAAGCATTAGATGGCCAATTCCCTGGTTTGCAGAGCTGCTCCGGAATCTTACAGGGCACCATGGGACTTGGAGTTGGATATCTCAGCTCTGTTGGGTACTGTGGGTGCCGCCAGGGCATGCTGTAAAAATGGAGGAGCCATATGGCATGGGGGTTCCACCTAACCCGGAAGTGCTTATAGACCAAGTAGGCGAAACAGCAAAAGCACTTCCAGGTTGTCCACTATAAAAGGACTTGTCAGCCTCAAACCGATGAGCCAGAGTCAGGAGGTGGAGGACCAAGTTTGCGAGGAGGAGTGGAGGTGACAGAGGAAGAGAGAGAAAGAAGAAAGGATTGTGTGTTATTTGGTGCTTGTATATGTAGTGGAGAGCAAAAGAAAAAATGCTTCCCCACTTAAAATAAGGTGTATTGTCTGGAATTCCTTGTGTCTCAGCCTGTCTGTGTCAGGATTGGGGAGCTGTATTCTCCCTGGTAGTCCATAATATGTATGACCAACCACAAGCGTTACCTGGTAGATAACCACCCAAATATTAAATTGTGATCAGGCCTATGCATATATATATATATATATATATATATATATATATATATATATATATATATATATACAGTATATATCTACATATATATATTAGGGGTGGGACTCGGTTAAAAAAATTAATCTAATTAATTAGAGGCTGTGTAATAATTAATCTTGATTAATCGTATGTAATCACACATGAAAATTTGTCCCAAATCGCAAATGTTTTTTTTTAATATAAAAGGGTTTTAGTGGGCGACAGAATCAAATAATAGACATGGACATGAATATTGTAAACTCAAGATCTTTTAATTTCTGAAAAAAAATGCTTTTAAACTGCATTTCAATTCAAAACAGAAACAAAAATATCATCCCTGGCTAAAATTGGGCAGACTTAAAAATCAAGTGGCATTTTAAGTACTTTAAGTACATTTTCAGAATGGTATTGTCTTTAAATAATAATAACAAAAAATTCAACATAAAGTGCAGTTTTTCTTCTTAAAAAAATAAGGCAGAAACATTAAAGGTAATTTGACCAGCTTCACCTTTAAACTCTGAGTAACTTTAGGCAAAATTATTTTGTACACTAGGCTAAAACAGTGTGATTATTGAACATTTTGTAATTAGATGTATTTAGAATTATTAACGGTCACGGAAGTCCAATGATACCCAGTAAGAGCCACAAAGTCCGCTTTCTGTAATGCATTTAATTTTGCTTGCTTTTCAGTGTTTACAAAACCATGCTTTTATCAAGGCTTCCATCGGGTAGTCTTTTGAAATGAAATTTTCCTCCAATCAGTCGTAGGAACGCGCTTTATTCCGACTCTAACATTTTTGTAGCTCTGATGTGTGCATCAGTCTAATCGATGTACCAGGAATTCATGCATTGACAAAAGTTCCCCTTTGCTTGGAATTGAAAGTATGGTTAAATGCGTTATTTTTTTAACGCGTTATGGAGTACATGCATCGAAGCTTCTCAGCTGTGGTTGTGCTAAGAAAAGGAAACATTTAAAAAATAACGTAACGTGATTGTGAATGTAATAGTTTTGTGACCGTTATGAGTGTTGCTCTCATCAAGGATTTGATTATAATTTCTTTCAATCAGGTTCGTATTTGGACAGTTTGCACAAAACCACGCTTTTATCAAGGCTTCCGTTGGGTAGTCTTTTGAAATTAAATTTGCCTCCGATCAGTCTTAGGAACGCGCTTTCTATCCATTATTCATAAAGCTTCAATTGGTGATCTGTCTTTTTGCGTTAACCGCATATTTTTTCATACGTCTCAAACCAAGGGGATGCGAGGGTAAAATTAATCGGGAAGCGCGCGTACATACTCAGTGCACCCCCCCTCGGGAATCGAACCTCGGCTCTAGAGGCTAAGCCTCTACCATTGCGCCACGGCGTGTGGTTTGTCTATTTGAGAGTATGTAGATCGGGGTATATATATACATATATATATATATATATATATATATATATATATATATATATATATATATATATATATATATATATATACCGCTTCACAGCGGAGAAGTAATGTGTTAAAGAAGTTATGAAAAAGAAAAGGGAACATTTTAAACAAAGGGAACATTTTAAAAATAACATAACATGATTGTCAATATACAATAATTGTTTTGTGAGTGTTATGAGTGTTGCTGTCATCAAGGATTTGATTATCATTATTTCTTTCAATCAGGTTCGTATTTGCAGGATGTGTTGTGTTCAAGTTACATTCCGTGTTTGTCAATCGTTGTAAAGATAACAGGTTTCATTCATCGATTCGTTTCTTACTGCATCAATAAACAGCTCGTCTTCTTCTTTATCTGAGATGTGACACACTGCATGCATGGGTTTTTTTTTACACTGTCTTCCTTTAGCGGGACATTGACTTTTTCCACCGTGTGCTTTGTTTCCGCAGTAGCTGCACTTATGAATATGCTTGTATGTATCACACGCTTCATATTTTTTGCTGCTTTCTCAATTGTTTAATTTGGTTTTTGTTCAGCACTCTTTGGAACTGTTGCTTTTTGTCTGTGCAATGCGTCATTTTATGTGAGCTGCTCAGTGTACATGCATCGAAGGTTCCCAGCTGTGCTGGTGCCATCTCGTGCGATGTTCACGGCTGTATTTAATGTTAGCTAAGACCCGGCACTTAAAAGTTTCTTTCGCAGTTTTGCTAAGTTTGTGCCAAACACCACTCTGACCATCTCATCTTCCTCTGCATAAGCACAGTCCTTCACCCGTGAATATTTAGCAGCAGTGTTTCTATTGGATTGCCGCTGACGGACGGCTTATATGGGCAGGCACTAAATTACGTGGGAGGCGTAACTTCCCCTCCCACGGGCATCGAGCAGCAATCTATTATAGTATATGGACGAAAAAATAGGTTCCAGTTATGACCATTGCGCGTAGAATTTCAAAATGAAACCTGCCCAACTTTTGTAAGTAAGCTGTAAGGAATGAGCCTGCCAAATTTCAGCCTTCTACCTACACGGGAAGTTGGAGAATTAGTGAGTGAGTGAGTGAGTGAAAGAGTGAATGAGTGAGTGAGTGAGTGAGTGAGTGAGTGAGTGAGTGAGTCAGTGAGGGCTTTGCCTTTTATTAGTATAGATTGGGTCAGATAGATCCATTCAGATATATACATCGGTTGGTATTTAAGGGCAGGCACAACGCAGCCACCCAAGTTTAGCATCTCCCTTTCGCTTCATTATTGGTTCAACACTGTTGTCATTATTGTGCATATTTTATACAGTTAGCATATGTCTGTCTGTCACATGTTTTTTGTAAGCTGTCTTGGTTGGGGTACTTGATTTCAAAGCACTTTTTTCCTTTCATTATTTAAAACACTCGCACAGATACCCACCTCCTTGCCCCGCTCCAGCTCAGTGCACCCGCCTCACTCGCTCCCTCTTGTCTCTCCTATGACAGATTCTCCTCAAAAGCCAAGTTACCAGAAAGCATTGATCGCAACTGCAGTATGTCCCACTTTTTCACCTTTTTATAATTGACCGAAAGCCGCCCGGTGATCTGTTATTCCGTATTGGCAGCATTTCATTAAAGGGCAATCTGTTTTATCAAGGACATTAGTCCTGTTTCCTGAAAAGATGTTATGGAGGAAAACACTGGAATAGTGCTGTTTCTTCTGAATGTTTATCAGTGATCAGGGATCAGAATGATCAGAATATCCCTGCTTCACAAATAACGGGTGTTTAACTGTTTTTATAGTAAAACTGACAAAACGACACACTTGCACACGTACACACGCATGTACAGTACGCGCACACACACACACACACTCAAACTCACAAATCGTGTGTCACACACACTACTGATTAAATGTATGTGCGATCATCAAGAAATGCTGGTTTATCATTGACCGAAAGCTGCCCGGTGATTTCTATTATTCCGTGTTGGCAGCATTTCATTAAATGGCAATCTTTTTCAGCAAGGAGATTAGTCCTGTGTGCTGAAAGGATGTTATGGAGGAAAACACTGGAATAGCACTGTTTCTTCTGAATGTTTATCAGGGATCAGAATGATCATAATATCCCTGCTTCACAAATAACAGGAGTTTAACTGTCTTTATAGTAAAACTGACAAACCCACACACATGCTTACTTACAAAAGTTAAGCAGGTTTCATTTCGAAATTCTGTGCGTAACAGTCATAATGGTCAACAACGTCCACCATGTTGAACTTTCTTATTCATGGCCCCATCTTCATGAAATTTGGTAGGCGGCTTCCCTGCGCTAACCGAAACCAATGTACGTACTTATTTCGGTGGTATTATGCCACTGTCAGCTGCCATATTGAACTTTCCAACGTCACTAATTCTCCAACTTCCCGTGTAGGAAAAAGGCTGAAATTTGGCAGGCTCATTCCTTACAGCTTACTTACAAAAGTTAAGCAGGTTTCATTTTGAAATTCTATGCGTAACAGTCATAACGGTCAACAATGTCCGCCATGTTGAACTTTCTTATTCATGGCCCCATCTTCACGAAATTTGGTAAGGCGGCTTCCCCGCGCTAACCAAAACCAATGTACGATACTTATTTCGGTGGTATGACACCACTGTCAGCTGCCATATTGAACTTTCCAACGTCACTAATTCTCCAACTTCCCGTGTAAGTGGAAGGCTAAAATTTGGTACTTATTTCGGTGGTATGATGTCACTGTCGGCCGCCATATTGAACTTTTCAACGGTCTTTGTTACTTATGGGCCCATCTTCAAGATATTTGGTACGCGGGTTCCCAACGCTAACTGAATCCTACTTACGTACATATATACGTCAATAGCCTGCAGCTCGGTCACCGTGTGAGGCGGCGTTGGGTCACCCATCCCAACGCCTCACACGTTGTTGGCTGCCTGACTATATAAGCCAATCCATCACTCCAGTCTCTACATTCCCTTCCTTGCTTTGCCACGGGATTCATGTCTCCCTGCTGATAACTACAGCCTTTTTATTTAATCCACAGTTTCTCCGCTGTTTTATTGCTCATTTATTACGATTATAGTTATTATGTAGGTATTTTAGACTTACTTTACATTGTTCAGGTACCCATTTCCTTTGTCATTCCAACCGTACCTTCATTAACATGTCTATCAAGGTGATCACCATCAATCAAAGAACTGTCACTTACCGAGTGGTTTCCATGCCCGGAGATGGCACCTACCTTTTCCATTCTCTTTGTTACATATTGCACGATCATAACAGGCTAACTCTTGATATCCGGAGGAACATTGTGTCTTATGTTTTGCATGACTGGGACAGGTTCAAGGTGTGGACTGATGACGGTACAGGAGATAATTATTCTACACAGGAGCACTAGAAGAGTGAAATGCTTAAGCCCTTTACCTATGCATCTGCATGTGAGTTGATGGCTGCCGGTGAATTGTTCGGTTGTCGCTTTCAAGTGTACCGAAATGGCCAAATATTTTACACCTTTTGACAACTGCCATAACATCTTAGATTCACAGGTGACGATTTCAGTAGTGGACACTTTGATGTTTATGAATGTTTAAACTCTCAAAAGCTGGATGTAAAGTTATCGATGAAACCGGTTGTATACTTACAACGCTTGACAGATGCCGAATGTCTCTTCAACACAAGTCCTACAAATATTGTCGTAATTGAAACAAACCATGAAACTCAAACCGATTATGACAGGAGCAATCCAAGCTGTGAGATTTGAAACAAGATTACTGTTCACATGGCCAAATGTACGTTGCATGCTCAAGAGTAAGCTCAGCGCAAAGCTTGGTCATATTACAACCGGAGGGCCGAACTCACAATGTGGTATACAAAGAGATCCTAAACAAATAATTATTGGTATATTTTCCCTCAGTTTAAAAAGGTTTAATTTTCTTCTTAATAAAAATTTTAAAGCAATACTTTGCCGCTGCGAAGCGCGGGTATTTTGTTAGTGTATATATATATATTAGTGCTGGGCAACAATTAAAATTTTTAATCACAGACAATCACAACAATCACATTAAACATTAATGTAATCAAATTAAATATACAACCAAAGCTATTTGCCATTGCCAGGGCATTAACATTTAATCTAGTTTGTTATAGAAAAACAAATTATCCTCAGAGTCCAGAGCCACGATCACAACATCAGGCACCTTCGAGCAACAGCATGTTAACATTTATTAATCTGTTTTCTTTTTTATCTGAACAGATACCAGCAGAAACATTATTTTTTATCTGGGAGCAGCATAAACAGTCTATGTTCAGTAGCAACTCTTTGAGGGATAATATTTTTTCCAAAAAACGAAGTTTTCTGAAAAGCGCACAAAGTAATGGTTTCACACATAAATCAACATAAAACGTCTGCTGCTGCCTGTTGTGCCTGCTGTCGGTGCTTGTTTGCAGTTTCTGGCAGCATTGGCTGCGTGGGGGTGGCTCACTGGCCAGCGGGAATATACGGTGTGCTGGTGGTCTTTGTGAGACAGGTATGCGGGTATGGCAGTTGCAGTGAGACACAATATGACATGTACCTCTTTTTATTATAAGTGTCTGTCCTCCCAGTCCAACATTGCCATAGGTGCATCAGCGATATGAACATGTTCAGCACCACAATCAGCTGGGGCCGGTATTTCTGGATCATGTGCATCAAAATTGGAGTCCGACAAGTCAGAGTCTGATTCATTGATAATACGAAAAAAGTCATCCACGGATTATTTTGCTTTGAGCATTCGCTTTGGTGAAAATGTAAGCAGTAATCTGCTAGAAGTATAAATTTAAAGTTTAGGTTAGCCAAAACTGAAAAAAGGAAATTTCAGAATTTTACAAATTGGCCTTATTTAGGTAACAACTAATAGGCTACAACCTACAAATGTTCTGCAACAAATAAAGTAAATTAATCCTTATAAGTTGAAGCAAACTTTTTGCACAGGTGTTCCAACTTCAACTGATTACTAAAAAATCCTCTGTTTGTCTTAAAGAAGAGCTGGAATAGACTGTTACTACAACCCCTGAAGTATTACTAGGACAATATTACACTGTAGAAAGTTATACATTCTATTCATAATGGCATTTAACAAAGTTCAATTAGAGAACATTATTACCATTAGAGGTTTAGGCCCTTTTGATTTAGAAAAATTACAGAAAAAAAATCAAAGTGTCAGTGAGTATGGTGTCTTATACAAACCAAAGGCAATTGGAAACTGGAAGAAACTCTGATAGGAAGGGATCTTGGCAGACCCAAAGTCATAATCTTCAAACACAGCTTAACAAAGGTTGAAAAAATCAACTCTTAGGTTCTACCGTGAAGAGGAGAATTTGTGCTGCAGGTTTGTCAGGGTGAGATGTAGTAAGAAAGCCATTCCTTAAAGGACAAAATAGGGCCTTGAAATACAGACTGTAGACTACTGCAAACAGAAAGTCTTACAGACCAATGAAGGAAAATTTTAATTCTTCGGTCCATCATGCAGGGTGTTTGAAAGCTGTCAAGTTGTTTAAAGGATGGTTCTTCAGTGTGTGACATTAACTATCAAAACATGGTTTAGGAAGTGTGATGATCTGGGGTTCTTTTGCTGAAGGTTACCACAGCTTGTCTGTTATATCAGCAAAAGGTGGCTACTGTGATTAATCAAAAAAAATGAATTAAATTTTGTACACTTAATTATCCCTTGACTTATTTTTTTTTTTTGTTGACCATTGTTTATTTGTTCTGTGCCTTGATTCTTTGAAGCATTAAGACAAATTGCATGCATTTCCAAAAATACTGAAAAAACTGAGGTGTTCTAAAACTTTTGACAGGTAATGTATATTTACATGTGTATATTTTATATATAAATATACTGTAATACATTTTGGTCTTTTTAGAAGAATTAAATTCCTTCACTGAAGGCTTACTTGAACTCCGTAAAATAAAACCTTCCATTTCTGTTCTTGATCCAGTCCCTAGTAGCTTTTTTAAAGATGCAGACAGAGGTCACATATCTGTTCTTGTTCTATGAGTTCTGAGGGCATCATATGACAGCATAGAGTACAGTATTCTTTTAAATTACCTTAGTCAATGGTTAGACCTCTAAGGCAGTGTCTTAAATTGGTTTCAGTCTTATGTAACAGGTAGAAAAAAGCAAAGCAAAATGACAGAAACTGGAGTTCCCTGTGTTTATATACGCTCTAGGACAAGAAACTACACTGTTAAATCTTTAAATGAGAAATCTTAAATATAAAAAATGAATAGATTCATTTAGGCTGGGGTTAATTTAACAAGAGAGAGAAGAACAATGTATGGTCAAGATCTTCAGATAAGATAACTGTCCAACAAAGTCTATTGAAGTTTGTAATGAGTTTTTCAGAACAATGTGGGTCTGTAGACAGGTTGTCTGTGTCATTCTGAGAGATGTAAACAATCCTCATATCTGGCCATAAAACTCTTGTCTTTATTCAAGCCATGTTGTAATGTATGAAATTTTAGCATGAGTTTAACTTCCCATTCTTTCCTCTCTTGCTGCCCATAAGCACTGTGACTTTAAAGTCCCTCTCACAGTGTCCATGGCTGTTGATATGGGCCACTACAGGAACATCTGTGTTGCCATGTTTAATGTGGAACCTGTGTAAATTCATTCTCTGGCGGAGTGTTTGTCCAGTTTCTCCCACATAGAGTGCAGTGTCAGGACATTTCATGTAGAGAATTAGGTAGACCACATTAGATGATCTGCAGGAAAATGATCCCTTTATGTGATGTTCAAGTCGGCAGTGTAGTATAACTATATGGTCTGTACTATAAATTTAGGCACACGTTTTACATATTTTCTGTAGGCAGGGATATGTGCCATTTTCTGTTGGTTCACTTAAGGAGCTTCGGACAATTAGTTGCTGAAGGTTTGGTGGTTGTCTGTATGCCAGGAGGGGAGGTTCAGGAAATACATTTTTCAGTGTTTGGTCATTGTTTAGCATTGGCTGAAGTTCTTTTATAATTTTTCTAAGTGTTTCAAGATGTGGGTTGTAGGTGACAACAAGGGGGATGCGGTTCTTGTTGTCTTTGGTTTTACATTCCAGAAGGTTGTCTCTGGGTATGGCAGTAGCTCTTTTGATTTGAGTGTCTGTTGTTTTGAAGGTGTAACCTTGTCTGATGAAATCTTGTCTGAGCTCCTGCAGTTGTTTATCCCGGTCTGTCGGGTCTGAGCAAATATGATTGTACCGTATTGCTTGGCTGAAAATAATGGAGCGCCTTATATGCTTGGGCTGGAAGATATCACTTCTTAGGTAGGTCTGTCTGTCGGTTGGTTTGTGAAAAACAGAAGTTACAAAGGTGTTGTCTTTCAGTTGAACGGTGGTGTCAAGGAAGTTGACTTCTGCTTTTGAGTAATTCAGCTTCAGCTTTATGTTGGGGTGAAAAAAATTATATTCATTATGAAAATGGAGGAGGTCCTTCTCACTGGCAGTCCAGATTATGAAGATGTCATCTATGTAACGCAGATACAACATTGGTTTTACAATGCACATTGACATGAAATCTTCCTCCAGTTTTGCCATAAATAGGTTTGCATAGTGAGGTGCAAACTGACAGCCCATTGCAGTCCCCATTTGTTGCAAGTAGCAATCTTGTCCAAAAGAGAATAGATTATGTGTTAGAGTGAATTTTATCATTTCTAGATAGATAGATAGATAGATACTTTATTTATCCCAAGGGGAAATTCACATACTCCAGCAGCAGCATACTGATACAAGAACAATATTAAATTAAAGAGTAATAAAAATGCAGCTAAAAACAGACAATAACTTTGAATAATATTAACGCCTAACCCCCAGGTGGAATTGAAGAGTCGCATAGTGTTGGGGAAAAACAATCTCAGTGGAGCAGGACAGTGACAGCAGTCTGTCGCTGAAGCTGCTCCTCTGTCTGGAGGTAATACTGTTTAGTGGATGCAGTGGATTCTCCATAATTGATAGAAGCCTGCTGAGCGCCCGTCGATCTGCCACGGATGTCAAACTGTCTAGCTCCATGCCTACAATAGAGCCTGCCTTCCTCACCAGTTTGTCCAGCCGTGAGGCTTCCCTCTTCTTAATGCTGCCTCCCAGGCACACCACTGTGTAGAAGAGGGCACTCGCCACAACTGTCTGATAGAACATCCGCAGCATCTTATTGCAGATGTTGAAGGACACCAGCCTTCTAAGGAAGTACAGTCGGCTCTTTCCTTTCTTACACAGAGCATCAGTATTGGCAGTCCAGTCCAATTTATCATCCATCTGCACTCCCAGGTATTTATAGGTCTGCACCCTCTGCACACAGTCACCGCTGATGATTACGGGGTCCATGAGGGGCCTGGTCTTCCTAAAATCCACCACCAGTTCCTTGGTTTTGCTAGTGTTCAGGTGTAAGTGGTTTGAGTCACACCATTTAACAAAGTCTTTGATTAGGTTCCTATACTCCTCCTCCTGCCCACTCCTGATGCAGCCCATGATAGCAGTGTCGTCAGCGAACTTTTGCATGAGGCAGGACTCCGAGTTGTATTGGAAGTCCAATGTATACAGGCTGAACATGACCGGAGAAAGTACAGTTTCCTGCGGCGCTCCTGTGTTGCTGACCACAATGTCAGACCTGCAGTTCCCGAGACGCACATACTGAGATCTGTCTGTAAGATAGTCCACGATCCATGCCTCCAATCTACTCCCATCTCTGTCAGCTTGTCCCTAAGGAGCAGAGGTTAAATGGTGTTGAAGGCACTAGAGAAGTCCAGAAACATAATTCTTACAGCACCACTGCCTCTGTCCAAGTGGGAGAGGGATCGGTGTAGCATATAGATGATGGCATCCTCCGCTCCCACTTTCTCCTGGTATGCGAAATGCAGAGGGTTGAGGGCATGGCGGACCTGTAGCCTCAGGTGTTGAAGCAGAAGCCGCTCCATGGTCTTTATCACATGTGATGTCATGTGAAGTCATTCAGCTCACTAGGACATGATACCTTTGGGACTGGGGTGATACAAGATGCTTTCCAAAGCCTCGGGACACTCCCCTGTTCCAGGCTCAGGTTGAAGATGCGACTGACTTTGTGGGTAAATCATGTTGTCTGAGGTACGTTTCACATGCCAATATGCCATCATCATGGGGGATGTTTGTGTAAAGTGCCTCAGCATCCATTGTGGCCAGTGAGGTTCCCTCAGGTAACAGGTAGAAATTCTTTGTTAGCTGTAGTGATTGTAGTTGAGGGCTCCGTGATGTTGTATATGTTATACCACAAGGATTTAACCTAGGACTACTGTTATTTTCAATCTACATGGTTCCATTAGGCCAAATAAAAACACATTGTGAACAACCACAGTTATGCAAATGACCTCCATCCTTTATTATCTATAGTATCTGATGACCCTACTCTCTGGGCTGTCTGATCCGTTGTCTTACTTGCATTTCCGAATGGATGAGTAGTAATTTCATCAAGCTAAATAAAGAAAAAACTGAAACCTTAGTTGTTGGTACAAATGGAAATAATGAGGATATTAGAAATAAACTTGATCCCCTATGTGGAAGTAAAGAATTTAGGTGTAATCATGAACTCTGACCTAAACTTTAAATTGTATATTAACCAGATTACTAGGGATGCATTTTTCCATTTAGGGAACATTGCAAAAGTTAAACCTCTGAAAGCTGCTGAGAAATAAATTTACACTTTTGTTTTTAGATAACTGTAATACATAACATGACCTCCTAAAAAAGATATCAACGAGTTGCAGTGAGTTTAGAATGCAGAAGGGAGAATCTAAACTAGAAAAAGAAATTCTGAGCACATCTCATTTCATTGTACTTGTGTCCTTTAGAACCGACTTTAAAATACTACTAATGGTATATAAAGCTTTAAATAATCGTGTCACTTCCTGTAATTTGGATGGCCTGTCACCCTACATTCTAAGTCGCGAAATTAGATCTTCTACTAGCGGTCTGATAATTTTTCTAAGAGCCAAGCTTTAAAGAAGTGGTAAAGTGGCCTTTTGCTGTTATGTACTAAAGATCTGGAATACTTCACCAAAATAAATATGCCAAGCAAACAATGTGGATAATATTTTAAAAATCCTAAAAGCTGAATTTTTAAATTTTGCTTTTTCTTAATAAACTAGATATGCACAGAATGATCATAGTCTTCAATGAATTTGCAATCATAATTAATCTCTAGTTTTTCTTTTTTTTTCTTTTTATGTTCTTCTGTGGTGATATTCTGCATCATCACCACCACCACCACCACCTAATCAAAGCACTGTGCAGTCGCCAGTGATATCTGAATGAATGCAGATGCCCCAACCTGCCACGAGAACCACTATGTTGAATCCTCTAAGCCTAAAAAATAATTAGGAACAACTTAAGAACATGTATATTAGGTAGAATGCCCAGAGGGACCAGTTGGCGTTTTGTCCATGGAACTCCTAAAAATTTAGTTTTTTCTAAATTTTATCTGTAGATTTTGTTTTTTTTTTATAATTTCTGTCCTCCCAAGCCATCTGAATGTATCATTAGACTCCTCTTTAGAAACTTTAAAACTATTCTATATACTGTAAGGACTCTACTCATGTATTAAGTATATGTCTTGTATATCTTATAATATACTGTATATTATATCTTGTATATTTTATATCTTGCATAACTTTTAATGTATTAAATATACAGTATATCTTTTTGGTGTGTATAATTTATTTTTTATTTATTCATATTAAAATAAATATAAATTAAAATTCTCTTTTTTTTATTTCTTTGACATCTTGCAAAGTACTTTGCGCTACATCCTGTGTATGAAAATGTATGAAAATATAGAAATAAGTGTTGTTATTGTTGTAATGGTACTGACTTTTGTAATAGGCTCAGAAGAACCTGTAAAAAGGGCAAAATTGCCACTCTTACACAATTCTTATTCTAGTGTGACATCTAAAGATAGAAGGCTACCTTAGAGAGCAATTAATTAGCAAAAATCCATTGGGTCAGCTCTGGCAAACACAGCACAAAACATATATACATATACACTTAAGTAATGAACAAACACAGAAATGAGGACTGGGGTCCTGGAGGATTCCCTGGTTAGTGTCCAAAGGACAAAAAAAAACCACAATTATGCCAAAAACAAATCTTTATCTGCTGTTTTAATGATGTAACCTTCCAAGGTTGGAACATTTTCCTGAGAAGGAGGTCCATGAATGAACACTAACTTCTGTTGCTTTAAATATCGGTGAGACTGAAAGGGGTTAAATTTCACACCTAGCAGGTGTATTCTCCATTGGTTTCTCTTCTTCCACTCTAAGGAAACAGAGACAGCCAAAGTTGGGAGAGGTATCACTCTTAATTCCTTCCCTGCATTCATCCAGCATAATCCCATAAAACACTCCCTTGTCTCAATATATATATTACCCCGTTTAGTAATGATGTTTTCAAACAAATAAAAATAACACACAATGTTGTGAAATGCCAACAAAAGTAGCTGCCACATAACAAAGTGGCCTTGATTGTCATGCTTTCACTGGTGATGCATGTCTTGTAAAGGAGGAATGTCTCCTTGGTCAACAACACCTCCATTTGGGCAAGTGTCCTATTAAATCCCCAGGACTGTATGTGGTCTGGTCAGTTTTCCTCATTGGTTGTTTTCACTGGGCTTTGGAGGAAGAACATGACACAGCTGTTAGCAGCAGCGCCCCTTCCAGCCCTGAGTGGTACTACATACCTGGGAAGAGCTGGATGGTTGGACTAGCTTTCATCAGCTTGGAATTACCCAGAGATTTTTATATTTTTATAAAAACTAGTACTTTTAATCAAGGTTAAGGTCGTCCCAGGGAATGACAATCTCGACAAAATTAATGTTGGGGCACCAACCCAATATCCCCATTTATTTCATTCAGAAAAAGAAAAAACAATGCACAATGGCATTAAAATATAACAAAATAGCAAAGTAATGAAGATATTCTTTCAGTTATTGACGATCTCCATCTTCATGGTCACTTGGTTTCTTCCAGGCTTATACAGCATGGGTTCTAGAAGAGGAGGAGTCAATTGCCCTCACTGAGAGGTTTCTAAGTACTGTGGAAGAAAAGGAAAACAACACAGTTAGCATCAGCACCCCCTGTCAGTCCGGAGTGCAACTACATACCTGGAAGCAAGTTGGAGGGTGACCCTCTGAGACATGTGTGACAATTAACACTGTTGATTGTATTAAAAAGTTATAATGATGCCTACAACAGTAATTTTTTTGATAAAATTATTGTAAAGGAATCTTGAGAAAAATGTACTTAGAACTGCATAATGACAGACTGAACAGCTTAGGAGATATGTCTGTAGCCTTATATGTATAGTCTAGCAAGCGATCCTATAATGTCTGCATAAAGCAATTTGAGCCATTTTTCAAATTTTTATAGCATATGCTTAACATGCAAGTTTAATAAATGCCTTTTAAACATAGATTAAATAAATCTGAATTTAATGATGGTTACATTTGCACAGAAGGATAAAATTCAGCCTAAATGTATTATATTCATGGTTTTCATTTTCGGTTTTCACTAGTGAATGTTGTTTGATTTAATACATTCTGTAAAGGGTGAATTTTGTTATTAGTTCTGTATAAAAGAAAGATTTATTCATTAATGGTTAGATTTGAAGGACAATGTTTCATACTTATGAAGAGCTGTATAGTTTCTGTCTTGTTTCCATAAATTAACTTAGAAAGTTATTATGATGCTTGCAGGGAGCATGTCGGTGCATATGCAGCATTACTTGTGAAGAGTATTCAGGTAATCACTTTAAGACCCAACCACGTAGAAGGAGGTTAATTTTCATCATAGCATGTATAGGACATTAACCTGACATACCTTTTTGATTCTCATAGCAAGTTGTTCCACTCAACAACAACAACAACAATAACATTTATTTATATAGCACATTTTCATACAAAAAAATGTAGCTCAAAGTGCTTTACAAAATGAAGAATAGAAAAATAGAAGACACAATAAAAAATAAACATAAGTCAACATTAATTAACATAGAATAAGTAAGGTCCGATGGCCAGGGTGGACAGAAAAAACAAAAAAAAAAACTCCAGAGGCTGGAGAAAAAAAATAAAATGTGTAGGGATTCCAGACCAAGAGACCGCCCAGTCCCCTCTGGGCAATCTACCTAACATAAATCAAACAGTCCTCTTTGTATTTAGGGTTTTCATGGAAGGACTTGATGATGATGGTCACGTAGACTTCTGGCTTTCGGTCCATCAATGTTGGAGCATCATGATGCTTTGAGTAGGTGGTGGTGGCGCAGGCCGCCACCACAAAGAAACCGGAAAAAGAAACAGAAGAGAGAGTTGGGGTCAGTACGGATTTTGGAGCCACTATGAATAGTTATTGTGATGAATTGAACATACAGAGTATCAGGATTAAGTTAAGGTGAAGTTATAAAAAGGCCATGTTAAAGTAATGTGTTTTCAGCAGTTTTTTAAAGTGCTCTACTGTATTTGCCTGGCCAATTCCTATTGGCAGGCTATTCCAGATTTTAGGTGCATAACAGCAGAAGGCCGCCTCATCACTTCTTTTAAGTTTAGCTTTTGGAATTCTAAGGAGACACTCATTTGAAGATCTAAGGATACGATTTGGAATATAATGTGTCAGACATTCCGATATATAAGATGGGGCGAGATTATTTAAGGCTTTATAAACCATAAGCAGTATTTTAAAGTCAATCCTGAATGACACAGACAACCAGTGTAGTGACATCAAAACTGGAGAAATGTATTCGGATTTTCTTTTCCTAGTTAGGATTCTAGCAGCTGCATTTTGCACTCGTTGCAAGTGATTTATGTCATTTTTGGGTAGTCCTGAGAGGAGTGCGTTACAGTAATCTAGTCTACCGACAACAAAAGCATGAATTAATTTCTCAGCATCTTTCAATGATAAAAGAGGTCTAACTTTTGCTATGTTTCTTAAGTGAAAAAATGCTGTCCTAGTGGTCTGATGAATATGCGATTTAAAATTCAGTTTTTTACTTCCGTCTTAACTTTTAATCCTAATGCATCAAGTTTATTTCTGATAACCACATTGAATCCATTATTGCCAATTACTAAAATTTCAGTTTTCTCTTTATTTAGTTTGAGAAAATTACTATTCATCCATTCAGAAACACAAGTAAGACATTGTGTTAGTGAATCGAGAGAGTCGAACTCATCAGGTGCTATTGATAAGTACAGTTGTGTGTCATCAGCATAGCTGTGGTAACTCACATTGTAACCTGAGATAATCTGACCTAACAGAAGCATATAGATTGAGAAAAGCAGCGGACCCAGGATAGAGCCTTGTGGAACACCATATAGAATATCATGAATATCATCACTCAGCAAATTTATTTTTTAAAATTGTGTCAGTACATGCCAGGCATACATTTTGTGAATGGTCTTTATGACAGGCTGAATGGGCAAGGCAGTTTTCAATACAGGAAGAACCAAACCATATAAAAGACTAATGTGTCAGATGCAATTTGAAGGGCAACCCACAGTACACTAGAAGTGTGAACACCATTTATAGCTGTAGCTAGCTTCTGTATAACTTTTAATATAGTATAGTGCAAAGTCAAGCAAAATGACACCTTTTATTGGCTAACTAAAAAGATCACAATATGCAAGCATTTGAGGCAACTCAGGCCCCTTCTTCAGGCAAGATGTAGATTATTAGAGAAGTTGATTATAAATTATCTGTTCAAGAAAGCCAAATTTTAAATCACGATAGAAAAAGAGTGACAAGGGCTAATAAATAATGTTGAACAAAAGAAAATGAACAAAAAAGAGCTGCAGATGATAAAAATCTTGAACATAGAGAATTGTTCAATAAATGAAGGAGAGAAAAACATCCCATGCAATATACAAACATAAATGCAAAAAAAGCAACATTTACGGAATGTAAGTTGGAGGATAAAGTAATTCATAATAATGTTTTTGATGAGGCATTAATGTTATTTATTTTTTTATTTACTTTTTATTATGTTTTTTACTTCTACTTTTACTTTTTACTGTGTTTTTTATTCATTGGTATTTAAAATAGAAAGTTGTAGTGAAATACTCAAATAACTGATTTTCTATCTATAATAACTAAGCACCAAACTGTCTTCATCCTATGTACCGCATACTCTGCCATGAGATAGTGGATGCCTCCCCCAGAAGGGTTATTTATTATTATTATTATTATTATTGTGGTGAAGTCTGTCCTCCTCTGTGGTAGGACAAGTTCTTATCCTAGTCCAGCTTTTAGTGCATTTCCTACGAGAAATTCTGAGACACTTAATAAATACTGGCCCCGACATGAACTGATTGATTAAAAAAAGAGCCTCTTATACATTTTAATTAACAGGTTATTTTCAGGTCTGCTTTACAATTTCCTTAGCAAATTCAGCTTTTTCTCAAACCTAGTAACTGTTTCATTTATACAGTCTCATTGCTTCCTGAAACACAGTCCAATAAATTTGTGTTAATTTTCTTAGCTGTTCTTTTGCTACAAATTCTTGTGTATGTTTATGCTACCTAGTGGTCTCAATAGAGAATGGAAGAGAATTTAAATTCTTAATTTGAGAGATATGAGATGAGATTGTAGGACAAGGAGAGATTCATAAAAGTATGGTTTCTGCAGGTACATAAAGATAGGCATGTTTGGTTAGTTGATGCAAAATTGTTCTGTAATAGACAATGTTTCCAGTTTGTTTCCAGTGATTTCCTCTTAACTGTAAAATGGAAAAAACAGTGTCAGTAAATGGACAGACAGACGGATGGATATAAAAAGTAAGAAAATGCTACAAACGTTCTCATTATATTAGAGACAGATAGAGTAGTATTTCATCAAATAAAAGCTCAGCTTTCACAACTGCAGCTCTTAGTATGTTGTGAAGCTGGATATTTAATCTTGTAATCTTATTATCCTTCTTAATTACACATAATAATACATTACAAATTCAAACATATTTGAAAATACAGATTTATTGTTTGTATAGGGTGGTCCAGATCTAATTATGCAATTTTCATTACACTATAACTTATTAAGTTTATTACATAGAAAATCAACCGAAAAATCCCAGACCATGTGTGCAAACTGACAACATGAAAAATCGTCTTTGCGCCTAACTGGAATTGTCCCTGCATAAATCAAAGTTATCCAGACGATCAGGATCTGCATAATTAGATCTGGACCACCCTGTATTGAACTGGCCTGCGACTACCTTGATCCAATCTCTTTTATGAGGAAAACAGGCATATTAAAAAAAGAGTTGGTTATGAGGGTTTGGCAGCGTTAAGCACTATGAAATTCGATATTGTAATAACTCGTAGTTGAGTTATTAAACTTCCCGGAGCTGAACTTTGCTACTAACTTCCCCTAAGCTATTTGCTAGCGGGGTGCTAGCACCTACACGCAGCTGTTCCTAGCTCATTAAGTAGGCGAACACTCGTGTCCCATACACCGCATGACCCTGAGTGTCCCCGTAAATAATTGCATAGATGGAATATCTAGCAAGACACAGCTCTGTCCTTTTTTACCTCTTTAATAGAGCAGAGAGTCAAAAACAAAGCTTAATACATGCAAGGCCATAGCCAAAGTCATTCATCAACACATCTTTCTCCATAATGGTAACTGTTACACTTTTATATAACTGGGCTGCAAATGAACCAAACTCACCCAAACTAACTTGAACATAAACACATATAACATCTCTAATGCAAAAGAAATCGACTGCCTTGCTTAAATAACACAAAAAGTAAACTCTAAAGAAATACCCATAATGTACCATGCTTTTAGCGCTGACTGCCGGGTCATTACATAGCCCCAATCCCCCAAGAAGAGGGTTAGTGTCCCCACAACCCTAATCTCCCACAACAAAATCCAACAAATGCCCTGGCCGGCGACGAACACGCTTCAGCCTTCCTGATGTTCTATCACCCGCGCCAGGCTCACTCCTGAGTCCGTCATTGTTCGTCTCGGCACCGGGGGTGGATGGTGGAGAGCTACTCTGGTTCTCTGGTCCTCTTGTTCTGGGGTCAATGGGTGATATGGTGCTAACCGGTCCTTATGAAGCACCACCCGTCTGCCCTGTCCAGGCATTCGGACCCGGAAGACCACCTCCGAAATTTGGTCCAAAATCTCCCCAGGTCCCTGCCAATGATGGGTCAATTTGGGAGACAATCCCCACTTCCTTTAGGGGCAAAACACCCACACTTTGTCCCCTTGCCCCAGGGTCAGCCCGTGGGCCTGGGTGTCATATGCCCGCTTCTGGCGGGCTCCAACTTTCTCTAGGGCCTCCCTGGCCAGTTGATGGACGGTGTTCAGACACACCTTCAACCGCCTAAAGTAGTCCAGTTCGGGCCCACCAACAATCTCAGGCTCGGGGGGTGAGCCAAACACCAAATCCACTGGCGTGCGGAGCTCTCTCCCGAACATCAGCCCCGCCGGTGTGCACTAACTTGACTCCTGTACTGCTGTTCTATACGCCCACAGGACCAGAGGCAAATGCTGGTCCCAGTCTCTCTGGTGCTGACTGGTCAGGATGGCAAGTTGGGTGGCCAGGGTGCGGTTGAAACGCTCGACCAGTCCATCGCTTTGAGGGTGAAGGGGAGTGGTTCTTGTCTTCTTCACCCCCAGCCGCTGGCACACCTCACTGAACAACCGACTCTCAAAATTCCGCTCTTGGTCACTATGAAGTTCGTCCGGCACTCCGAATTGGGTGAACATCTCGTCCACTAGCCGCTGGGCTGATGTGGAGGCACTCTGGTCAGGAACTGCATATGCCTCTGGCCATTTCGTAAAATAATCCATAGCGACCAAGACAAAGCGGTTGCCGGCTTCGGTGACAAGGAAAGGACCCAAGACATCCACCCCAATCCTCTCCATGGGTGCCCCGACTAGGTACTGCTGCAATGGCGCGCGAGAGCGTCGGCCGGGTCCTTTCTGTGCGGTACAGACATCACAACAGTGAACATGCAGCTCTGCATCTTGCTGACACCCTGGCCAGTAGAACTGTTGCCGCAGCTGTCGCACTGTCTTGGCATTCCCAAAGTGGCCGGATCCAGCTGCCCCATGAACCCAACGGAGGACCTCTGACCGCAGAGCATGGGGAACCAGAAGTTGCAGACGGTCAATCCCCCCCCTGGTGCTTGCCACCGTCTGTAGACCACGCCATCGTTCAACTCCAGGCTGCCCCACTGGGAGTGAAGTGACTTGATCTCAGGCCACTGGGAGGACACGGCTTGCCAGTGCCCCTTACCTTTACCAACACTTGGTCGTTTGCCTGCAGTTGCCTCAGCTGTTCAGTGGTGAACGGCTCACCTCCTCCATCACTGCCACCTAGCCCTGCTGATGCTGATGATGGCCCCAGAACTCTTTTTTCCTGATGACTGCAATACCGATACTTGTCGGTGAGGCATGGACGCCTGGAGAGGGCATCAGCATTGGCATGCTGCTACCCTGGTCAGTGCTGAACCTCAAAATCGTACTCTTGGAGGATCTCCAGCCACCTTGCCACCTGGCCCTCTGGTTGCCGGAAGTTTAACATCCAGGTAAGGCTAGCATGGTCAGTCCGAAGTGTGAACCTAGTACCCAGGAGGTAGGGCCTAAAGTGCCGTACTGCCAGGATCACTGCTAACAACTCCCGCCGGGTGACGCAGTAGTTTCTTTCTGGTCAACTGAGGCTGCAGCTATAGTAGGCCACCACCCTCTCTCCAGTCTCCCCCCTCTGGGAGAGTACGGCCCCAACACCCAAATTACTAGCGTCAGTGTCCACAAGGAAAGGTTGGTTGGGGTCAGGGTAGGCCAGGACAGGAGCACCAATGAGGGCGGCTTTTAGCTGCTGGAAGGCTGCTGCGCAGTCCTCAGACCACCCAAACCGCCGGCCCTTATTTGTCAGCTGGTGCAAGGGGCTGGCAATGGTTGCAAAGTCTCTGACAAACCTTCTGTAATACGAGGCTAAGCCCAGGAAGCTCCGCAGCTCAGTGATGTTGGCTGGTGGGGGCCAGTTGCTCACTGCAGCCACCTTTGCTGGGTCGGTAGCCACCCCACTCTCGCTAACCACGTGTCCCAGAAACTGTGTCTGGCGGGTGAGCAGGTTACACTTGGCTGGGTTCAACCGCAACCCGACTCTACGGATGGCTGTCAGGACCTCCCATAAGTTGTGAACAGCCTGGTCAAAGTCTCTGGCATGGACCAACAGATCATCCAAGTAGACTACACAGCGGGTTTGGGGAATGTCTTTAAGGACCCGCTCCATCAGCCTCTTGAAGGTGGCTGGAGCATTACAAAGTCCAAAAGGCATCACCTTAAACTGCCACAGCCCTTGCCCGATGGTAAATGCAGTTTTGGGCCGGTCCTCTGATGCCAGTTCTACTTGCCAATACCCACTGCGCAAGTCCAAGGAGCTGAACCAACAGGATCCAGCCACATAATCCAATGCATCATCGATGCGTGGCAGTGGGTATGAATCCTTGTGGGTGATTGCATTTAGTCTGCGGAAATCCACGCAGGCGCCACCCCCGTTTTCTTCCGCACCATGACCGTAGGTGCAGCCCAGGGGCTGTCCGAAGGCTCAATAATGCCGTTAGCTGCAATATCACAAATCATTTCTTCAGCAGCTTGACGCTTCGCAAGAGGCAATCTGTGGGGGCGCAAACGAATGGGGGCGGCGTGGCCAGTGTCAATGTGATGTTTCACTAGAGCTGTCCTGGTACAGTCCTCCTCTCGAGCTGCAAAAATGTCTACAAAGTCTCTCAATAGGCGTTGTAGTTGCTCCTGCTGTGGCACGCTCAGATGCTCACCACTTCGACGGCCCAATTCCTCCACAGCTGCAACCGTCTCAGGTGATGGGTGGGCAAGTGGAACGTGTGGAGAAAGCAGTTGGGATGCACTGGTCTGAGCTGCAATACTCCCCCGGGGGTCCTCCTGAGTCCCTGTAGCTCCCGAGCAGCGGCCGGGGGCCGGTGAGCAGGGGTGTCCAGGTGATTTCAGGGTAGCAGCCTTTCCAGGATGGCTCCAGCCCGACTGGAGCGGCACAGTCTCATTACCGAGGCAGAGGACGGCCCCTGACACATCAACACGTGCTCCCCAGTGGGCCAACAAGTCCAACCCAACAATGCACTCATCTCTGATGTCAGCGAGCCAGAACTCGTGGCTGATCTGGCTCATTCCCACCACCACAGACAACAGTTTCTTTCCAGGCATTACTGTCCTTTCACCTGTGACAGTGAGCAGTTCGGTATTGGTGGGGGTCCAGTCCTCCGGAAGAGGACCAGCTGTTTCTGGAAACACTCCTCTTTGTAGCAAACAAATGGTGGACTCCATATCCGCTAGGGCACTGCATGGCTGCCAGTCAATAATGCAGTCTAAGTACAGTCCCCTGGAAAACCCACAGCGCCCCACTGTAGGGCAGTCATTGTGGAGGGGTGCTGAAAAACGGGGTGAGGGTCCACTCACTGCCTCACTCCGAGGTCGTTTCCCGGGGATGATGTTGTACGGGGCAGGGGACTTGGAGCAGGGCAGTCCCTGGCAAAGTGCCTTGGTTCTCCACATCGGAAACAGTGGTCTAGTCTTGGCCTCCATCGGGGGGTTGATGCTGGTTGGGCGCGGCTGACCTCCACTTCCTCAGGCTGGCCCCCGTCCACCCCTCGTTCAACTGCTCTCGTCAGCTGGCGCGGGAGTGGCGATCGACCCGTTGCTGGCCCAGCCTGTAGCACCTCCTCAGCCCGCTCAGCCTCCCGCAGTGCCTCACTCAGATCTCGGGGTGACAACAGGCGGACATGCTGGCGGAGACGCTCTGGTGTAAGGCCCAGCAGGAAAGCATGGAGGCTGAGCTCCTCCCTTGCTGCTGCCGGGAAAGTAGGGTAGCCTTTCCGTGCATAGACCCTGATGTCAGCTGCGAATGCACCCACACTCTCACCTTCACGCCAGCGTCGGTTAGTCAGCTCCTCTCTGCTTTGCTCCGCTGAGGTTCTCTGTCCAAAGCGACGGTTGAGAGCAGCGGTGAGGGCCTGGAGATCACGACGCTCCTCAGGTGACAATCAATGAGTATCTGAAGTGCGGGACCCTCCAAGGCAAGGGCCAAGTGTGTTGCGGCCTCCTCGCAGCTCCATCCATCATGGAGGGCAGCCAGATCTACCTGTGCAAGGTAGGGCTCCAGAGGCGTCAACCCGCTGTATCATGGTAGCTTGGCAGGTGACCGTGTGAGGAGGCCCGGCTGACTGTTGACCTTGATTGTCGTTGCGGCAGCTGGAGGTTCATTCCGGCTGTGACTAGAAGAGCGTAACACTGTCCGGGGAACACTGGCACCATCAGGCCAGTGTGAAGCCCCTCTCTGCATTGTTCCACTTGTCAGGCGCTCTAGCATAATGCTATTCTCTCAGATTGCACACTCTAATTCGACAATACTCTGCTCCATAACGGTGTCTTCTAAACAGCCTGAATCCCACTTCTGACACCACTGTAATAACTGGTAGTTGAGTTATTAAACTTCCCAGAGCTGAACTTTGCTACTAACTTCCCCTAAGCTATTTGCTAGCGGGGTGCTAGCACCTACACGCAGCTGTACCTAGCTCATTAAGTAGGCGAACACTCGTGTCCCATACACCGCATGACCCTGAGTGTCCCCGTAAATAATTACATAGATGGAATATCTAGCAAGACACAGCTCTGTCCTTTTTTACCTCTTTAATAGAACAGAGAGTCAAAAACAAAGCTTAATACATGCAAGGCCATAGCCAAAGTCATTCATCAACACATCTTTCTCCATAATGGTAACTGTTACACTTTTATATAACTGGGCTGCAAATGAACCAAACTCACCCAAACTAACTTGAACATAAACACATATAACATCTCTAATGCAAAATAAATCGACTGCCTTGCTTAAATAACACAAAAAGTAAACTCTAAAGAAATACCCATAATGCACCATGCTGTTAGCGCTGACTGCCGGGTCATTACAATATAGTGTATTTGTTCCTAATTTCCTTGTCACTTCATTAGTGTGGTTCTTCATGCTTTAAATATGCACATTTAAATAAGAACCATTGATAATCAATATAATATGTTTCTTTTTTGGAAAAAAACACCCTTTTTAAACTGTATTTGTTTGCTTATTTGAGTGTGATTTGTCATTTTCCTATGTTAGACACACCAATGTAAAATATTAATCATTTTTAAGGAAGGACTTTTACTTATGTACTGTATATAAGGATACTAAATCTGTGAGGATGTTAAGTAAAAACACGCATTATTTTTTTAATTTTCCATATGATTGTGAAGACATTTAAACTCCTCTTTAGTCTCTGCAAGCGCAGTTCATCTGTTTTGATTATTTGTAAGTCTGTTTACAGTGATCTGCTTAATCTACTTCAGGGCCATGGAGTCTACAGTCTATATTTGCAGCAGGGAGAACAAGGCAAGAACTGGCTGTGGACAAGGTGTCAGGCCATCTTGCGGCCCTCTCACAAGAACTACCAAACTAAGCCAATTTAAAATTGGCAGTCAACTTAACATGTGCTTCTTTGGTGATATGGGAGGAAAACTGAAGGAAAACCCACACAAAAAAAAAATAATGAAAACATGAAAACATCACACTGACAAAGTCCTGTAGCAGTATTCAAACTGAAAATGCTTAATCCATTTGGTGAAATATACTTAATTATTTAATACTTTTCTATTTAATTACAGCTGTTCCTATTTTAGTACTAAAAGTGCATTCAGAAAAGGTTCAGACCCTTTCACTTTTTTTACATTTTGGTATATTGTAGTATTATGCTAAAATCATTTACATTTTTTTTGCCTCATTAAGCAACACTCGATAATCAAGAAGAAAAAAACAAAAACATGATTTTACTAAGTTTTTGCAGATTTATTAAAAAATAAAAAAACTGAACTGTGATTTTGACACAGGTATTCATACCCTTTACTCAATAGTTGAAGTTCCTTCAGTAGCGATAACAGCCTGGAGTCTTCTTGGGTAAGACATACTTTGAAAACCCTGAATTTGAGGATTTTCTGTCATTCTTTTCTGCAGATCCTCTTAAATTGTGTCATTTTGGATGGACACTATAGATGTAAAGCTGTTTTGAGGTCTTTCCAGAGATGTTCGATTGGGTTCAAGAGTTTGGAGTTTTTCCAAAGTAGCCCCTGTGCTCTCTGTGCTCAGTATTTATGATTATTGTCCTTTTGGAAAGAGATTCTTCAGCCCAGTCTGAGGCCCAGAACATGCTGGAGTAGGTTTTCATTAAGGATATATATATAGTTTTATACTTTTAGCTTTTCCTTGAACCTTACTATTCCTCCAGTCTCCAGCCCCACAGAATTATGCTGCCACCACCATTCTTCACTGTTGACATTTTACTGTGCAGGAGATGAGTGGTGCCTGGTCTGTACCAGATGTGACGCTTAGACCTGAAGCCAAATAGATCAATTCTGGTGTTATCAGACCAGACAATCATATTGCCCACAGTCTGAGGATTCTTTAGGTGCCTCTTTGAAAACTCCAAGTGCACTTTCATGTATATTTCACTGATGAGAGGCTTTGGTTTGGCCACTGTTCCATAAAATCCAGACTGGTGGCATATTGCAGCGGCGAATGTTGTTCTGGAGGTTTTTCCCATCTCCACACAATTTCTCTAGACCTCATCCAGAGTAAGGGTTCTTGGTCAATGCTTTTACCAAGGATCTTCTTTGCTCAGTTAGCCTGGGTGGCCAGCTGTAGGAAGACATGGTTGTTCCAAACTACTTCCATTTAAAAATTATGGAGGCCATTGTGGTTTTGGGAAACCAGTGTAATTCAGACATTGTTTGTAGCTTTCACCAGATCTATGCCTGTCTCTAATCCTGTTAAAGGTGGAACCTTTAATAGACAAGTATGTGCTTTTCCCAATCATGACCTATCAATTGAATTTACCACAGGGTGACTTGAAACAAACTGCAGAAACAGCTTATTGACAATCAAAAGAATGGGATGCCCATGAGCCAATGTCTGATATAACAAAGGTTCTGAATTCTTGTGTCAATGTGATATTTTAGTTTTTTTGTTTTTTAAAAAATGAATTTAAATTATTTAACATAAGGCTACAACATAATGGAATTTGAAATAATTGATTGGCCTGAATATTTTCTAAATGCAAGGTACATTTACTGTTTTAAGAAAATTTTGCTATATTTATTTATTTATTTTAATTTCAGACTTATGAATAGATAAATCATTGCCTTACACCTGCAAAATGGAGAATGGAGCAATTTTGATCTGCAGTCAGGGTGAAAGAATAGATCAGACTTTTATCAGAAACATTATATATGTAAAATGTTTCAGGGCTGTTTTACTATTAAACAGAGCAATACACTCTGATGGGTAGTACTTTTGTGATCTGTCTTCGTTTGTTTGTTTGTTTGCTTTGGCACAAATAAAACTCCAGTTCTAATCTCCACAACATGACTTTCGACTCATACTAGTCCATGTGTTGACCAGATGTGAGGCAAGAAGGATCAAGGTTTAAACTCCATGAACTTAAAAAAAGTATCATTCTGCATAAAAAGACAATTTTTCCCTTGGGTCCAACTGTAAACATGTGGAATAACACCACTATTAACAGCAATGTAGTGGTTCCAAGTGCAGCTGCAGCTCAATTCCCATTAATATAAAATAGCCTTGTTTAACATCAGGGTAACTTTTGCATAGGTTACACAATCACTTCATGCCAGTGACAATAATATGGCGGTTCCAGATGCAGCTGCATCTCGACCTCCAATAACAAGAACATGCCTAAGGTAGCAATAGACAAGCTGCTGAGATTATGCTAGCAATATCCCCATCATATCATTATTAGTAATATACTATTTCCAAACTCCAATTTCTTTGGCCATTTCTCTAGAGTTGAGGATGATTCTTTTTTGTGCTCTTATCTATGGACACTCAGGTTTCCTCTCTGGCCAAAGTCAGATATGTACAGTACTTGAGGTTGCAGATACTTGTCAGGGCACCTCTGTACCGAATATCTTACACAGTTGCTAGGTGCTGACATCAGTTACCCTTGAACCAAGAAATAGTTATTTATGTCAGCACTGGCCAGATTATTCTGTAGCAGTTTCTTTTCAAGCTGACATGGTTAGAATTGCCTATTTGAGACACACCGTAAAGTTCTCTTTGAACCTTACTTTGCTCAATCCCAGTTACAACTACAACTACCTCCCCATAAAAGAGTTGTTTAGGGATTATGCAGTCATCAGTGCAGATAACATAACTAGAACTTTGAAGCTGCACTTGAATGATTCTGATTTTGATGTTTATTGAGCTGGCTCTGCCACTTGATTGATTGGAAGTGCTCAAGCTGCTTGATGTGCTTATGATATAGTATTCATGTTTTGCAGCCATAAAGTAGTGCGGTGATGACCACAACATTGCACAACATCCACTTGATGGAGGGGATAATTTCTCTATAGTGTAGGAATATAAGCTTGAGACTCCCAAGTGTTTTACTGCTTTTCTACATCCTCATTTAAATTTTACTTACAAAGTGATCTGACACAATAGTATTTCCAGATTTCTTAAAGCTGCCTACATTCCTCAGTTACAGTTAATAACATTTCTGAAAATGGTTCTCTTTCTTTGCCAGTAAAGCACAGTCATCAGGAAACTGTTCTTCTAGTATGAGTCTTTCCAGCATAAGTTAAACCATAATCAATCCAGGAGGTACCTGCTGCATATTCCTCATTTCAAATCCTTTACAACATACAACAGAAGTTGTATGAAAATAAAAAATCCCAGATGAATAATGTTCTGAAAGGACTTCTCCAGCCATGTCATTGTGAAACAGCCAAATGAGTGTAGCAAACTTCTGCAGACAACAAAGTATCTGAAGTTTGGTCCAAAGCTGTTTACTGTGTTAAAAACTATTGTCAAGTAAACTTATCTGAAGTCAAATCACTTGAATTGGTCTTACTGTCCAACTACCCAATCATGTCAACAGTGTTCTGGTCACGGTGGAACCAACATTTAGATTAAGGAAGTTCTTACGCTTGGACATGTAGAAATTTATATGTTATCAGCTTAATCAGGAGCAAAGATCCCACTAACAATGTATAGCAATGAGATACAGCTGTAGTTTCTACAATCATCTTTAGAACCTTTTTTAAACAGACTGTACTGTTTTGATAGTCTGGAAGCATTTTTCTTTCCCATATGCTGGTCAACGTACCTCACGTGCAATGGAAAAACCTACTAACTGCCTTTTTTTTCAAAATTGAATTTTTTTAGTTTTTGGAGTTACTAGGTCTGTTCTGATGTTATACGGTAGTGGTGATGGCCAAATATTGTCTTCATTCCGGTCATAGCATGACAGAAGAAGCTAGTATGTACACAGTATTTAACATGATGCAAAACAAAACCTAACAACTTCACTGACCAATGAGGAAAGACTGATTACAATCACGTGGTTTAAATGCTGCGACTGAATGATTTAAATGGCAGGTGCTGTTGATTCTTGAAAAAAAAAATATTGTGTATGTGAAGCCCAGGAAAAATGAAATCTAGAGATCGTTAATTATATGGGTGACATCATTTTCTCAATTTGCTGAAAACTTGAAAGATGTGGCATACTATGTTTTCCCAAAGTTGGTAAATTCCTTTATCATCTTGCAGCTCAGAACCTTGTAGATCTTCACTGAGAAACCATTCATTCCAGGTGATGTGTTACAGTTCACCTGTTTGATTGTTTTTATAACTTATTCCTCAGTAGGGAGTTCATAGACGGTTTTTTGCTGGGGAATCTGATCATGTGCTGCCTGATCAATATTGAATGCATCAGTTCGAGTTGGCTGGTGTCCTTTCCATCATGTAATAATTCCAGTCTTGTCTTTAATTAGCATGGCTCGATCTGCAGAAAGTAGTGGAGCAGGACCATGTTTTCCGTGGCCAAATACTGACTTGAAAGAACTGAAAAACTTTTTTAATTATTTGATTCAGTGAAGCATTAGATTTCTTCAGAGGTGTGACCAGAACATCATGTGTGGGTGGGCATTTGGCTTGTCTGGGGGGGCAAAAAATATCCATCCATCCCCATTTTTGTAGGGTGGTCACATAATAGTAATAACATAGTTTTATATAACATATAAAAGCAAAAATTGTGGTATAAATCATAATCTATTGTTCAATTCAATTAAATTAACAGAGGCAATGGAACTTGTATTATTTTTTGTGAAAAAATATAGAACTACATCTACAAGGTAAATATCAATAAAGTCAAATGTATACGACATATGAGAGCAAGAACAGAAATGTGGCTCATTGTAGTTATTAGGGAGGCTATAGGATATCAGTTTCCAGTGTTTAACCTGGTTATTATCTACAGGACCAGTTTGCGGTTACTCTTGCCAATTTCTGAAATAAATTCATTCATGTCTAGATTTTCTGTGATGTTTTTCTCATGTGCCAGAATGACTAAATTTCTCTTCCTTGAATGCAGCATTGTTCGGTGGAGTGGAGTGAGAATGCGGTTCAAAGTAGAGAAAGAGCTTTCGCATGCAGTTGAAGACACACCAATGATGAGTGCTGTGACATATAGCGAATGCAACATAGGAAAGGCCTCTTTGTACTGCTGAGTGCATTTGCATGCTTCAGAGAGATTAGCATCAGCTAGCAGTTTATTGATCAACATTGCTTTTGCCACAGCAAATTCATTTTGCAAGCTCATGCTGTTTTGCTCTGTGCCTGCAAGTGCCTGAAGAGGTTTCAGGAGAAAATGATCAAGAAATAATTCTGATTTTTGCAGGAGAAGCGATGTGGCCCTCAATAATTCAACATTTCTCTGAGAGAATCTTGTCTCCATTTCCACAATAGCTCTATCAAGAATGCTGAACATAGCCCTTTTAAAAGTTTGATTAGGAGCAATTTCTTCATCAGAGTCACCATGCCTGAGTGTAGACACAACAATGCTATCATCATGCTGTGAATTAACTTTCCGTTTCCTTTTGAGCAAACTGGTAGGCCTACTTTCACACTGAGAGAAATGCTCCTCCCAGAATGAGTCGCATCTCATCTCCGTCAGTGTGGCCAGTGACACTGTCACCACCTCCCCAGCTGTGCACAAATCCACTGCATGTGCCTGTAGAATTGCATTGGTTGGTTTCATCACACCAAGCACATAAAGGAGGAATTTTCCTGTATTAAAGAAATTCTGCTTTTTTAATTAGGTCAGAAGACCACATGCCTCTATGCAAATGTCAAAATGGGCAGTGCCAGCCTCTGCTACCTCTGAGAGAAGCCCCCTTATAGCTTCCTCATTGTTGACTTTGTGAAATCATAATGACTGGTCCATCATATTTGTAGAAGTCTTGGGGTGTGTATTGTATGTGTGTGAAACATCATGTCTGTGACCAAATGTGTTCAATGAATTTGACCAGTCAAAGAACTTCTTAGCCAGAGGTTCTGATTCCATTGCATATATCACTGATAAATGGAGCTGCTGGTTGTAGCAGTGTACATATGGAATGTACTTACCAACTTTGTTTTGTAACAAAGCCTGGACACCACCCCTTGCCCCAGACATGACAGAAGCACCATCAAAACACTGACACACTAAATTGTCTGGGCTATAACCTAGCTCAGAGAGATGTGATAGAATTTGGTTACAAATATATTCAGCATTAAGCTGATTCAGTTCAATTAAGCCAATCAGGTGTTATTCAGGGATGGAGTTCTGGACAAATCTAATCACTACAGACAAATTCTCAATGTCACAGTGATCACTGACCATCACTGACCATTTTAATGCAAAGTCCAGGAGAGTCAGCTTTTTCATATTTGGTCCTGATATATTTTACCACCATTTTGGCAAGAGTCTCAATTATTTCATTTTGAATTACATTGGATGTGTATTTTACGTTGTCTGGGATGTATTTTACACTTAATGCAAGTTTGTCATCTTTTTTGATTGTGTAATCAAAGAATTTAAGAAAAGTCCGTCCTCCCCACCTTCATGATTGTGACCACGCAGAGCCAGTTCATTGACTGCAAGGAACTGAACGGCCTCCCCAATGCTTTTCACATAATATCTATTCTTTTCTATCTGGGTTGGACCCAGTAGTTGAACTATGCTTTCACCTGTCTCTGCCCAGCGCTGATACTCTTGCTATGCAGACATGGCTCTGACGTGTGGGAAGCCGCCACCGTCTTTTTCTAGAGCTTTTTTCCAATTAGTGTAGCTGTGTTTGGTGAATATGTTCTCACGGTCCGAACTGAAAACACTAAATTTGCGGCAGGCAAAGCAAAGGCTGGCATCACGGACAACAGAATATTTAAGCCATGGTCGAGACTGATATCAGCTTGCACTAAAACATCTGAGTGACTTTCCGAATGTGCGCTTGGGATAATTAATTAAAATGGGCTGGGATGGGCTATCCATATTTAAGTCAGGCAGTCCGGACTATATATTTTGCTGAAGGCAGAGGTTTGGATTACCCGACACGGGCACAGAGCTGGAGGATTGTGTAGGCTTATCTACATCTCTTGGAGTTTCAGTTACCGACGTGGGTGCGCTGTGCTGCGTTCTGCTTTTTAATAAGCCACCTATGCATAGCCTTTGGTGTTACCAACCAGAAAATAAAATAAGAATGGAACGTATACGCTGTTTTAATTAAAGAATGCGGTCAACAGGTTCAAAACGTGCTGCAAAATGTGCGTCGAAGTAAACTGTGAGCAGCACGGTGCCTGTCTAATCGGAAAGCAACTCAGTTCTGAAAATCAAATGTTATTCTTCTTCAGAGTTTTCACTGAACAGACCGAACATTTTGCAGGGTGGACACGGCTTGTCTCTGGGGGGATTAGTGCCCACCACAGCCCCCCCGTGGCCATGCCTCCGGATTTCTTTTGCCTTCTGCCCCAGCACTGGTCATGCATCTTCTAGATCTTGCACTAAGCCTGGCACTGAAATGATTTGAACCGCTCCTTCGTGTGGAAAAACGTGGGATTATTTTACCACTCCATGAAAGTCTTGTTCTATTTTGCATATAGGCCTTCAGTGACTTTGTTGTTTTCATATAGTAGAAAAAGTATATTTGGGTGTGCTTTTCCTTTAGTTCATGCACTAACTTTTCTTTCTTAATCACCAGCTTTCTTATTAATCATTTTTTCTGATTTGGGACATGTGTCTAATTTCCATGTCTTACTCTCCCTTAAGGGCAGTTTTCCTCAAGGTTTGATATAAGCTTATGCTGGCAGTAATTTTAATAGCTGTATGAATGAACTTTGTACATCTTGAATGTTATCTTCAGATTTTCAGGGTAAATATTGTGTGAACCAACCTAAGGCCATTCCAGCACTGTACTCCATTTATGGTTGTTGTGATTAAGACATCCTAGATGTATCAGTGCCAAAAAACTATATATTTATCTTCTTCCTTTGTTGGATTTAGGAAGCACCAAGGTGTTCTTGTATTTGTTTGTTTTTTGAATACCTTGTAAGTAATGAGATCATATTTGGAACATAAGCTTAGAATAAAGAAGCCATTGCTATACATCATGCCAACACCATACTTGCTCAATATTCCTCTGCAACTGTTGTAATCACAACCCACTTGCACGTTGAAATCTCCCAACAAGCTTGTCAAATTGTCAGTGTTTGAAACTGAGCACTGTATGGAGCTGAGGTTGGCACAGAACTGTTCAATATTCTTCTCTGGCAAGCTCATTTAAATACCTCAGCACTAACGTTTCTACATTAATGCTAAACATTTCTTGTCTCTAACTAGCATTGCCTTCTGGGGGAAGTGAGGAATTTACTCTCCTCTAGGTGCACTACATCCCATGTTGGCTATTATTGCAATGAACATTAATCCCAACTCTAAATTTGTGATTGTCTGTCCTTCAACTAAATCCTCTGAGGTCAAAACTCTTCTTACCTCCTTCCTCTGGATTGCAAAGAAATGGGGCATTGGTCCTCTATGCCATGCCACCATATTCCACTTGATGTTCTGAGACTGGAGTCTAATGATTGATCTTTCAGTGACTTCATGTCCCCTTCAATCTACGATTATCAACATGGTGCTGTTCTAAGTCAAATCATTTTCCTTTCATGCTAACATGTTTCATGACTTCCTTTTCATTAAGGTGCACATGCACTCTACATCCAAGATGGCTTCGCCCTACAATTCCCTGCTCTAAACAAGCATGAGTAGTAAATGGCTGCAAAGAGAGTGGCCTGCCTTTTTCTATACCTCTAAAATCAGTAAACACCTATGAAAGAGCTTGAATTATCTGGAATGGTTTATCAGGCTTCACTTAACTTCTTCTTTGAAAGCAGACTTAAACAAAGCCCAGTCATTTCTCTTCCCCAAGATATCAACTCACCATGAAACCACCAAGACAGTATGGAGCTTACCATACAATTATTTTGCGCTAAAAAGATTTGTTCCTAGTATCAATTCTACTGTTTCCTTACAGATTATGACATTTTCAGTGTTGCAGGTATCACCAAATTTTGAAAGGTCTATCAGGACGACAGGAATAGATGTACCTTGTACGTCTACTGTAGATGTACTGGTGAAAGCAGCCTCAACATGTCTTCCATCTTTGAAAGTCAGTAATATGTCCTCTATGTTCCTGAACCTCATGTGAATGTAGCAAGAGCATGTTGTCATCCTGCTCAAGTCATCTTAGTCAGTTTGTGAGGCCAAGGGAAATAATTAAATATCAATTTAGCTCACCAAAATTATTGAAAAGTAATTATGATTTTAGCTGATTGGCTGCATATTTAGGTGATTTCCATTTTTTCAGTGGTTTTGGTTTGTGTTTTGGTTTCTGTCTTTTTTTCTGCTAACTTCCTGGTCACACACTATTGATGTGTTACTATTTTTACATATGCAACATAACAAGCACAGCAATGTTTTTGATTATTTTTTTTGTGAAAGCAGGAAAATATTTGTATATTCTGAGAAGAAAAAAAAGTGGATTTTGCATAAACTCAAAGAAAAAGAAAAATCAACCTTATTTTGTTTTTTTTTTTTTTTTGTGAAAAAGAAAAGGCAAAAATGTGTATTTATCATCTGGTGAAATAAACATTTTCTTTTTGGCTTCATTTTCTTCACAGCAAAGCCAACCCCGTTCATGAAATTAGAAGTCCTTTTTCTTTTATCTTTTCTGACAGTTCAGCATGTTGGAATCAAGGTATTCGTAAACTGCTTTATTTTAAAAGTTTTTGTTTTAAGTCAGTATTTAGTATATCAGTAAATTCAGTCTATTTACATGCTGCAGGGCTGTGCCTGGTCAGGAGAGAATGCATGGAAGTGTGACCACCACAAGAGGGTCCTGATTTAAAATTAAAATGCCCTGTGCTTTTATGGTTTATCAGCAAGAATGCCAGAACAAGCGAAAAAATATCATCAGAAGTCAGTAACTCCCAAAGTAATAGTAGTGAATATCCCTACAATACTGACTCCAGGGTTACAAATATAGGTGGTTGGCAATTGTGGACAGCAAGTAAAAAATCAGATCTCCCTTATTCTTTCAGAGTACACCATTGGATTCGGTTTCCTCTGAAATAGGGTTGACTCTGTATATAGAAGAAGAGGGCAGAGCTCACTTGGGTGTTTATTTTTAAAAATGATATCTGGGTGATCAGTGGTCATGCATTAATAAGAAAATAGTTTCTGGGAGAAAAGCAAGTGGAAGAGGTTTTGAATTGTGAATTGGGAACCAGAAACATTAAACACACCCAAAACAAAAAATCAGATAAACATCTATTAACAGGGCTGATCAATATCTAAACAAGTAAAAAAAAAAATAATAATAATACATTTTATTTATTCATAGATGCCTTTCTAAACACTCAAGGACACCAAACACTAAATAAAACATACATTATTAACAAAACTAAAAAAAAAATACAAAAATTAAAATCAGGCAGAATAATTAAATAATCAAAGAGAAAAAACAGTCTTAAACAGATGAGTTTTAAGTTTAGATTTGAAATTGAGAATGAATCAATATTTCTAAGCTTGGATGGTAATGAGTTCCTATTCCCCAAAGCTTGGTAGTAAGACGGGCGAGGAGGACAGTCGTGGATGGAGGAAGAGGATCTAATGGTGCAGGAGGGAATGGAAACATGGAGGAATGTCAGTCAGATATGGAGAGGCAACGTTGTGCATAGTCTTAAATGTTAACAGGAAAATTTTTGAAGTCAATACGGAACTTAACCGGAAGCCAGTGAAGCTGCTGCAAGACGGGAGTGATATGGTGCGTGGGGGATGGGGTTCTAGAAATAATCTGGTCAGCTGAATTCTGGACCAGTTGAAGCTTGTAAAGAGATTTGCAAGAAAAATTACAGTAAAGGGAATTGCAATAATCCAAACGAAAGGTGACAAGGCTATGAACAAGAATAGCAGTTGTATGGGAGTGAAGTAGGGGCGAATTCGATTAATGTTACGCAGGTGGAAATATGTAGACCGGGAGATGTTATTGATGTGGGACTGAATGGATCGAGTACTATCAAGGATGACACCCAGACTCTTAACCTGTGGGAAAGGGGAAACAGAGGAATTATCAATAAAAAATGAAAAATTATCAGTTTTGGTAATATTGATTTTGTACCAATGAGGTGAACCTCTGTTTTGTCACTGTTTAATTTAAGAAAATTTGAAGAAAACCAGGATTTAATTTCTGTTATGCAGTCAATAAGCAAGGAGGGTGGAAAGGAAAAAGTAGGTTTGCTAGTGAGGTAAAGCTGGATATCATCAGTGTAACAGTGGAAGTTAATGTTATATTTATTAAAGATATTATCGAGGGGAAGGAGTTAGATAATGAAGAGGAGTTGCCCCAGGACAGAACCCTGGGGCACACCTGAAGTAACAGTGGTGACATACAATATATTCAAAAGAGCTGAAAGCAGGAACAGACAGCGGCAGGACTTTACAAGTCTCGTGATAAATTGTTGCCGGATCCACAAGGTTGACAGATTTAAACAAACCCCGAGGGAGTGGATTTATTAAGTTGGGAAAAGTCATGCGGTTGTTGCCGTGTCTCAATTAGACAGAAAAAGTCAACCTTATGATCAGTGAGAAGATCCGGGATGAGATGCCCCTTGCTCGTAAGTGAACAGATGATCAACAAACTGAAGTTGACAATGGTGTTATCACATTTGGCAATGGTGTTAGTCGACCAAACTAGGCTGGCTAACTCACTGTGGTCAGCCACTCTGCCTATGTTAGGTGGAGGACGTCGAGAATTGGACCAGATAGAGTTTATTATTTTCAAGATGTCATCCTTGAGACTCCGGCAGGACCCACGGTGGATGTATCTCTGACGGGAGAGGAATACAATGTCCTGGTCAAGATACAGTGTAGTGAACGGAGGCTTGAACAGGTGGAAGCGCAGTTGGAGAAGATCAGCAGCTGAATACTGAAGCAAGCCCGTCACAGGTTGGCGAGCGAGTGACAAGAGGGACCAAACAAACATGAACCAAATAAATATTCTACCAGTCCTCATTGTAGGCAAGAACGCAGACAACTCAGACATTCAGAGAACAAAACCAGATAAGTCTCAAAACAGGGTTAGGCTGAAAATAGTCTATAAACAGTCACAATGAAATGTCAACAAAATAACCAGTCGAGCTAGAAATCATCAGTCTAGTTATAAATGACTGAAAAATAATACTCAAAGAATAAGTCTGTCCAAATGAAAACAGTTGCTCAGTCCATTAGAAGGTAAACTTCGCTCAACAGGAAGCTGAGAAATAGGGGAGAAGGGGGTTGGTTTGTATTCTTAATTCTTTAATTTTCCCGTCATTGTTATTTAAAGTTCAGACAAGAGAGGTGGCAGCCTCTCATCCTTAAATGTATGCAATCCGCTACTGTAAACAAGCAATAACTGTCCTCAACAAGAAGCTTGATACTGAATGAGAATGGCGTCATAACATTCAAGATAGACACTGGAAAATATATATATTAGTAACAATACTGTAATTACAGTAAAATAAATGAAAAATATCCAAAAATGCACCAGTATGATCTTTAATGCAGCAGTAAATGGTAATTGGTCTAGAATTGCTAAGGTATTTGGGTTATTTAGAGACAGTTTAAGGAATATTGTCCCAGGGTGTTCAGAGCAGATGATAGACCCAAAAAGCAGTTCCATGGATTGTCCTGAAAGTAATCCCAATTTAGGGTGTAAATCCATCTCATCCTGAGTCTGAAGTTAAGATTTAAGTTAAGGAAGAGAATCTAGGGTTGGAGATGAAATCCACTATTTTACCATGTTAAATATGCATTGCCTTTACTCCAAGTGTTTCCCTCCCCATGCTTATTTTTCTAATAAATCATATTTTGCAGTATTTTTGACCTCTTTTAATTATTTTGGGTTAAGGGAAGTGCATTACATAATGAATGTGATTTTTAAATTATTTATTACTAAACAAAATGTTATTTTCTGAAAAAGTAAATTGCATGCTGGGTAAAATTAACTAATTGAACTTTATCCTGTGAATATGGTTAACTCAATATTAGTTTTAAGATCCTTGCTACAGCATGATGTACTTAGTGCCTTCACAGCAATTTCTACAGCAAAGGCAGATTCAGTATGTTAATATTAAGCACCCCTGACACATAAGAAAGGATACAAGTTTTTTATGGGTACCATCGTTATGTGATATCTGTTGTTATTGGCTTGACTATAGTAATCGAGTTGCAGTTCATGACACATGAGGTCAGCAGTGCAACAGTACTAAAGTCATGCTGTTCACTTCCTCTTTATCCAAGTTTGATGTGTAATCACTGTGTTTCTACATTAGTTTTCCTGGTATTTGATTCTTTGGCCATGTTATTTTGCCATTTTACGGTTTTGTTATGATAGAAGAAAGGTCACCTTGATTTCCTCATTTAAGAGCTTAGTGTGGATCCTGACTTACATTTCATCTGCTAGTCCTCTATTCAAATTGTTTCTACTAATTTTAGCCATACACTTTCTAATCCAAAAAGAAATGTACCAGGTCAACTTTGCAAGGGTGCATAGGAAAGGCCCCACTATTAACTTAACCCATTCATATGTTTTAAATGAAACTAGGCAATTACAGGCTTCCCATTTCTTGTTATGAGGCACATATTACAACTATTCCATTAACAATCTACTTAACCTAAAATGAACAAACACATTTCTAAAATAATGTGTTTACATGAGTACTGTGATAAATGGAATATTTGAGTATTCAACATAATATCAGATTATGTTTTTGTACATAAAAATGTACTTAATCTCATGTATGTATGCATGGTGAGCCTTTTACTCAAATATACTGTATATAAATGGGCACCAAGAGTGTAGATGCAAAGTGGAAAGTTGGATAATACGATATCTGGTTTCCCTTTGGGCAGCGCGGTGACGCAATGGGTAGCTCTGCTGCCTCACAGTTAGGAGACCCGGGTTTGCTTCCTGGGTCCTCCCTGTGTGAAGTTTGCCTGTTCTCCCGGTGTCTGCATGGGTTTGCTCCGGTTTCCTCCCACAATCCAAACACATGCAGGTTGTGTGTGTGTGTGTATGCACCCTGCCTGGGGTTTATTGCCTGCCTTGCACCCTGTGTTGGCTGGGATTGGCTCCAGCAGACCCCCGTGACCCTGTAGTTAGGATATAACGGGTTGGATAATGGATGGATGGATGGTTTACCTTTTCAAATTGGTGGAACTCCAACTGGAACAAGCCTCATGTCTCTCCCACCATACCTTCAGGTCTATCTTTTCCACCCAACCATAAAAAAACTGATGCCACTTAAGAGACCAGCATCATTTGACAGGATGACTTTGAGAAGTAAACCCCCCTATTGAAATTTTGCAGTTCACCACCTATTATACAATGTTTTTTCTTTTTTGTTTTTTTTTCTTGCTTTCTGCTTGTTAGACAGGGATTTCCCCGCTGGAGTTCTAAACCTCTATGTATATTTGCATTTAGTGTTAGTAACAAATTCAATGTTTCAGGGACCGTTGCACATTTTGTGACCCAGAATGACCTTTTTATCAGGAGGTAGATCAGAAATGAAGAAAAACTCCAACAGCTTTTAATTTTCCACCCTTTTAGTTGTTGTACAGGAGAAAACCAGGGTGCATACTTGACTTAGTAATGGAGGACAGGGAGACTTATTCAGAAAACAAACAAATGTCTTGGAATGTGTTGCACAGCTGTATGACTGTTCTGAAAGTTTGTGCTTCCTAGTGTGAGAGCATATGCAAAATGCCAAGTGGATGCAGGCTTGGCTATTCAACCACAGCAGGGTGATGCTCATGTTCCAGCCAGGGGATCAAGAGAAGTTGCTCATACCTAGCTCATATTCCAAATTCCTTACATACCACAGGGCCAAGATGAAATAGCCAGTTGATTACACGGTGAAACATCTGAATCTGAGACCCCTGAACAAATGTACCGTGCTAATTTGGTAAAACCCTGAAAGACTAAGGTTTGAGATTGGCAGGCTGGGTTGTCTGCCCTCTCTATATTTTCAAATTTTACAGAGCTAAATGTTATAAAAAAAAGCCAGCTAAGCAGAGTCTTAGTGCAGCTGATTTATATTTTGAAGTCAAACCCAGGTTTAACTCACCTTATCTCATGAAATATCCATACTGACCCCAGAGTTATAATCTCCAGGTTGTCTTACTATCTTCCCAAGGTGAAACATGCTGAAGTTGTACCTGGAATGTATAAACTGCTCAAGTTAACTAATTGAAGAAAGTACCAACTCAAGGACTAGCTTCATAGTGCTCACACCAAAGCTTGTTTCAGGTGACACACACAGCTCTCTCAGTTTTATACTTACCCCGTGACACATCTTATTGTGAGATTTGGGCAGGTACTTTTCTGAACTATCATAGATATGACCAATTCATATTTGCATTCAAAGTTGCGTGAGTCAGAGAAGGAGAAAACTCTGTTTAACACCCATACTGAACACTGGGAGTATGTTTTCCATTCCTTTAGGGCTACAAAGATCTTCAACCACTTTGTAGCATTTGGGAGTCAGACTGCTAAAACCGCTCAACTCCTATAATGCTGTATTACAAACTTTGGAAACTGGTGGCTTAAACATAATTTGGGGCTAGCAGAGGCAGAATGTTTGCTATATGTAGTGGGATGGTGGAAAAGTTAAGCCGACCGTGTACAAAACCATTCTTATCAAGGCCCAGGCCAAGATTCAAGAGGTAAGAACAAGACTTATTAAGATTACTAAGATACTGTATGAGGCTTTTTCCTCACCCACTCATAGCTGATGTTACATTCAGAAACTGTCTTTATGGCAGGCAACCAAACTGGGCAAAGCTAGATTTGCAGCCTACAGCTAGGTGTACTTTTGTGTGCATGTGCTATCGTTCAGTCAGCTTGCATTGCTCACATAGCTTTCATATGATCCTGTGCATCATGGCTCCAAAGAAGATTGTGAAATAGCTGGAAAAGCCAGACAAAGACTGAAAGGCTAGTCCTTTAAATATGAAACTTGAAGGGATAAAGTATAGGTCAAAAGCTTTTATTTAACAGTGCTTAATGAAAAGCAATGTCTTTTTACAGTTTGTTGTTGTAAACAAATTATGTCACATTTTATGTATTTAGATGTTAACTGAGTAGATATAGAGGTATTTTGGGGGCCAGAAAATATTCAAAAATGCTCACCATTTATATTATTGGTAATTCAATGCTCCTGCTATGAAAATTCATCTTACAAAGGAGGCCATTGTTATTTAAAGTTCAGACAAGAGAGGTGGCAGCCTCTCATCCTTAAATGTATGCAATCCGCTACTGTAAACAAGCAATAACTGTCCTCAACAAGAAGCTTGATACTGAATGAGAATGGCGTCATAACATTCAAGATAGACACTGGAAAATATATATATTAGTAACAATACTGTAATTACAGTAAAATAAATGAAAAATATCCAAAAATGCACCAGTATGATCTTTAATGCAGCAGTAAATGGTAATTGGTCTAGAATTGCTAAGGTATTTGGGTTATTTAGAGACAGTTTAAGGAATATTGTCCCAGGGTGTTCAGAGCAGATGATAGACCCAAAAAGCAGTTCCATGGATTGTCCTGAAAGTAATCCCAATTTAGGGTGTAAATCCATCTCATCCTGAGTCTGAAGTTAAGATTTAAGTTAAGGAAGAGAATCTAGGGTTGGAGATGAAATCCACTATTTTACCATGTTAAATATGCATTGCCTTTACTCCAAGTGTTTCCCTCCCCATGCTTATTTTTCTAATAAATCATATTTTGCAGTATTTTTGACCTCTTTTAATTATTTTGGGTTAAGGGAAGTGCATTACATAATGAATGTGATTTTTAAATTATTTATTACTAAACAAAATGTTATTTTCTGAAAAAGTAAATTGCATGCTGGGTAAAATTAACTAATTGAACTTTATCCTGTGAATATGGTTAACTCAATATTAGTTTTAAGATCCTTGCTACAGCATGATGTACTTAGTGCCTTCACAGCAATTTCTACAGCAAAGGCAGATTCAGTATGTTAATATTAAGCACCCCTGACACATAAGAAAGGATACAAGTTTTTTATGGGTACCATCGTTATGTGATATCTGTTGTTATTGGCTTGACTATAGTAATCGAGTTGCAGTTCATGACACATGAGGTCAGCAGTGCAACAGTACTAAAGTCATGCTGTTCACTTCCTCTTTATCCAAGTTTGATGTGTAATCACTGTGTTTCTACATTAGTTTTCCTGGTATTTGATTCTTTGGCCATGTTATTTTGCCATTTTACGGTTTTGTTATGATAGAAGAAAGGTCACCTTGATTTCCTCATTTAAGAGCTTAGTGTGGATCCTGACTTACATTTCATCTGCTAGTCCTCTATTCAAATTGTTTCTACTAATTTTAGCCATACACTTTCTAATCCAAAAAGAAATGTACCAGGTCAACTTTGCAAGGGTGCATAGGAAAGGCCCCACTATTAACTTAACCCATTCATATGTTTTAAATGAAACTAGGCAATTACAGGCTTCCCATTTCTTGTTATGAGGCACATATTACAACTATTCCATTAACAATCTACTTAACCTAAAATGAACAAACACATTTCTAAAATAATGTGTTTACATGAGTACTGTGATAAATGGAATATTTGAGTATTCAACATAATATCAGATTATGTTTTTGTACATAAAAATGTACTTAATCTCATGTATGTATGCATGGTGAGCCTTTTACTCAAATATACTGTATATAAATGGGCACCAAGAGTGTAGATGCAAAGTTGGATAATCGATATCTGGTTTCCCTTTGGGCAGCTGTGACGCAATGGGTAGCTCTGCTGCCTCACAGTTAGGAGACCCGGGTTTGCTTCCTGGGTCCTCCCTGTGTGAAGTTTGCCTGTTCTCCCGGTGTCTGCATGGGTTTGCTCCGGTTTCCTCCCACAATCCAAACACATGCAGGTTGTGTGTGTGTGTGTATGCACCCTGCCTGGGGTTTATTGCCTGCCTTGCACCCTGTGTTGGCTGGGATTGGCTCAGCAGACCCCGTGACCCTGTAGTTAGGATATAACGGGTTGGATAATGGATGGATGGATGGTTTACCTTTTCAAATTGGTGGAACTCCAACTGGAACAAGCCTCATGTCTCTCCCACCATACCTTCAGGTCTATCTTTTCCACCCAACCATAAAAAAACTGATGCCACTTAAGAGACCAGCATCATTTGACAGGATGACTTTGAGAAGTAAACCCCCCTATTGAAATTTTGCAGTTCACCACCTATTATACAATGTTTTTTCTTTTTTGTTTTTCTTGCTTTCTGCTTGTTAGACAGGGATTTCCCCGCTGGAGTTCTAAACCTCTATGTATATTTGCATTTAGTGTTAGTAACAAATTCAATGTTTCAGGGACCGTTGCACATTTTGTGACCCAGAATGACCTTTTTATCAGGAGGTAGATCAGAAATGAAGAAAAACTCCAACAGCTTTTAATTTTCCACCCTTTTAGTTGTTGTACAGGAGAAAACCAGGGTGCATACTTGACTTAGTAATGGAGGACAGGGAGACTTATTCAGAAAAACAAACAAATGTCTTGGAATGTGTTGCACAGCTGTATGACTGTTCTGAAAGTTTGTGCTTCCTAGTGTGAGAGCATATGCAAAATGCCAAGTGGATGCAGGCTTGGCTATTCAACCACAGCAGGGTGATGCTCATGTTCCAGCCAGGGGATCAAGAGAAGTTGCTCATACCTAGCTCATATTCCAAATTCCTTACATACCACAGGGGCCAAGATGAAATAGCCAGTTGATTACACGGTGAAACATCTGAATCTGAGACCCCTGAACAAATGTACCGTGCTAATTTGGTAAAACCCTGAAAGACTAAGGTTTGAGATTGGCAGGCTGGGTTGTCTGCCCTCTCTATATTTTCAAATTTTACAGAGCTAAATGTTATAAAAAAAAGCCAGCTAAGCAGAGTCTTAGTGCAGCTGATTTATATTTTGAAGTCAAACCCAGGTTTAACTCACCTTATCTCATGAAATATCCATACTGACCCCAGAGTTATAATCTCCAGGTTGTCTTACTATCTTCCCAAGGTGAAACATGCTGAAGTTGTACCTGGAATGTATAAACTGCTCAAGTTAACTAATTGAAGAAAGTACCAACTCAAGGACTAGCTTCATAGTGCTCACACCAAAGCCTGTTTCAGGTGACACACACAGCTCTCTCAGTTTTATACTTACCCCGTGACACATCTTATTGTGAGATTTGGGCAGGTACTTTTCTGAACTATCATAGATATGACCAATTCATATTTGCATTCAAAGTTGCGTGAGTCAGAGAAGGAGAAAACTCTGTTTAACACCCATACTGAACACTGGGAGTATGTTTTCCATTCCTTTAGGGCTACAAAGATCTTCAACCACTTTGTAGCATTTGGGAGTCAGACTGCTAAAACCGCTCAACTCCTATAATGCTGTATTACAAACTTTGGAAACTGGTGGCTTAAACATAATTTGGGGGCTAGCAGAGGCAGAATGTTTGCTATATGTAGTGGGATGGTGGAAAAGTTAAGCCGTCGGTGTACAAAACCATTCTTATCAAGGCCCAGGCCAAGATTCAAGAGGTAAGAACAAGACTTATTAAGATTACTAAGATACTGTATGAGGCTTTTTCCTCACCCACTCATAGCTGATGTTACATTCAGAAACTGTCTTTATGGCAGGCAACCAAACTGGGCAAAGCTAGATTTGCAGCCTACAGCTAGGTGTACTTTTGTGTGCATGTGCTATCGTTCAGTCAGCTTGCATTGCTCACATAGCTTTCATATGATCCTGTGCATCATGGCTCCAAAGAAGATTGTGAAATAGCTGGAAAAGCCAGACAAAGACTGAAAGGCTAGTCCTTTAAATATGAAACTTGAAGGGATAAAGTATAGGTCAAAAGCTTTATTTAACAGTGCTTAATGAAAAGCAATGTCTTTTTACAGTTTGTTTTGATGACTAAATTTATTATTAAACAAATTATGTCACATTTTATGTATTTAGATGTTAACTGAGTAGATATAGAGGTATTTTGGGGGCCAGAAAATATTCAAAAATGCTCACCATTTATATTATTGGTAATTCAATGCTCCTGCTATGAAAATTCATCTTACAAAGGAGGCAAGGATTAGCCAGTACCAGTAGAACCAGTATATATATTATATAGTGACTGCAGATGGCGCTATACCTGACACAGACAGACACTGGAGGCACACTTATAAAAGCACAAGCTGTTTTTTATTTTTCGTTGTTCGTGTGGGATGTCTTCCCACTCCCACGAGCCCACAACACAGTCCAATCACTAAACAACACTCACAATACTTTACTTTCTTTCTTATTCTTTCTCTTTTTTCTCCTCCACTCCTCTTGGGCAAGCTTAGTCCCTCTACTCCCAACTCTGGCCCTCAGAGTGATGGCTGCTGGCTCCTTTTATAGTGCATCCGGAAGTGCTCCAGCTGTTTGATGACCTATTTCCGGCTGCAATTCTGAGTGTGACGGGAGAACCACCCATATGGGCTCAGGAACAACTGCAGCACCCCCTGGCGGCACCCCCAAATCCCAACTGGGTTGTAGAGAACTCCATCTCCCATGGAGCCCTGTGGGAATCCGAGGCACCACTGCCACCCAGGGGGGCTGCTATCTAGCATCCTGGGGGAGGTACTGTTCTGACCAGGTTTTCTTCCGCAGTCATACAGTATAGAGGCATCCCAGCCTGGCTCCTTGTCCTTGTCTGTGACAAAATATATAATGTTGTGTTCCACTAGGGGCGTACCGCTCCCCAGACCCCAATGAAGATAGGCTGAGACACAAGTCTTTCCCAATAGCACACCTTTATTTAAATGGGGCAGTGTTTTTCTTTTGCTCCCAACTACACAGCACAGTAAAAGCACCAAAGATATAATACACAGTCCATTCTTCTTTCTCTCTCTTTCTCTGTCACCTCTACTGCTCCTTTTATAGCGCACCCGGAAGTGCTCCAGGTGTTTCTCAGCCTTCTTCTGCCTGCACTTCCGGGTGTGGTGGAAGTGGTTCCTCCAATGACTCAGCAGTACCTGCACCTCCTGGAACCCAACAGGGCTACTCCAAACTACAACTCCCGACTACTACTACTGCCCTGCGGGTATCCTTGGTGCTATGGCAACCCAGGGGGGTTGCCCTTTAGTGACTTGGGGAATATTGTGACTCCAATATAGTCCCTCCCTCGGTTCTTCTATCCAGCCGGCTTCCCAGCTGGGTAATGGGTCTGGCCATCCATCACAATATATATATCTATCTATTATATAGAAAAATTTTGGGTCGAGATGTGATCATCTTGAGGAGACACTTTGAAGACTTCTTGCACGTCACGTCCTACTTACAAACGATTTCTCGGAGACACTTTAACGTCCCATGAGACAAGGAAGTGAGACAAAAGGACAGCTGCTATACAGGCTTTTAAATGATCGACATGCAGTGCGACATGCAGATCACACAGCTCATAGCAGCTAGCAGCAAGCCAGCAGCTGATCTGTTTTTAGCATGCGTTTTGGCCCCTCCCCCTCTTCACAATGCAAGTGGCTGAGATGCGAAGTAGCTAGCAAGAAGCACGTCCCCGTGGCTAGGGGTTGTGGGGTGGGCAAGTGAAGCGAGTAGGGGGCACAGCCCCCAAATTTAAAATATATATATATATATATATATATATATATATAAAAGAAGGAAGTCATGGACGGATGAATGACCTGGGGCCTCATGCATAACGGCGTGCGTAGAATTCGCACTATAACATTACGTAAGCACAAAAGCTGAAACGTGCTTACGCACAGAAAAATCCAGAAGCATAAATCTGTGCGTTCACCCACTTCCGCGTTCTTCCGCTCCATAAATCTCGAAAACCGTGAAAAGTCAATATAAATAGCCCTTAAGCTCAGTGTTCTGTGAAAAGGCAATGGCAAAAGCAAAAGGGAAAATATAAGAATTTCAGAGAATACCAAGTGGAGGCAAAGAAAAACATACTATTTGTTGGTTTAAACAGTGGTATAATCAACAAAAGAAAGTTGATCAAGTGACATAGCGTGTTGGAGAAACTTGAAAGCTCAAGTTCACAAAGTTCACACGGTTCCCGACATAAAAAAAGAAGTTGTCACATATCAAAGTCGCCGTGAAAAGGCGAGACGTAGCCCACCATCTGAGTGTCATATGAAAGCTTATTAGGGTACAGAGAAAAAAAGGCACACAGTAGGAAAAAAGCACAAAATGTTAACTTCAATCTCGAAATTTTCACTTTAATCACATACTGTAGTTTATTTTGTCATTAAAGTAGAACATTATAAACTTCATCTTAAAATCGTTTAATTTATTAGTTTCTCAAATCCCATCATAACTAAAGTAGCACGTTAAATGCTTTGTTTTGTATTTGATCTTTTGCTCTATGTGTGTGAATCACTACGTGCTTCTGCTTTCTCTGACTGGAGACAATCAGCTCTGCAATAGATGTTAAGCCATCTGTAAGCTTACAACGACGATTCTTCAAAATTTTTAAGGAACATTGAAATATCTTTGTAGTACATGATTAATTATTCTATCCATCTATCCTTCCAGTGTCACGTCAGCCCCAGAAAGAATACAGCACAAGGTAGGATCAATCCATAAACTAGTTAGCGCTGCGGAGCCGTGTCCTCACATGTTTAATTATTAACAATACAGATTATTTAAATGAAGTTAAAGTTTTATCTATATAATATAATCAACATATTTTGCTGCATTTCATCTTAAAAATGATATCGTCATCATATGTAAATACGCGCTTTATAAAGTGGTGCAGGTTGTGCAATATTATAATTGTAGTGCAAGTTTACAGTGAGGTGATTGTACTTATAAGTACAAATAGTTCTACAAGGAGCACTTGATAGACTGATTGATTGTTTAAAGTTCTTGGGATGAAACTGTTTCTGAACCACGAGGTCCGTGTAGGAAAGTCTCTGAAGTGTTTTGCCGTGGCTGAGGCAGCATGTGCTTGATGCTGTATACCGATAATTCTCTTTCCGATCAGCTGCTGCTGTGATTCCGCATTCAGATACAGTGATATAAATACTCCAAGTGGTGCAGTGAGAGTAATATGGAAAAAGATGATCCACTGTGGCAACACCTAATGGGAGCAGCTGAAAGAAGAAAAAAAAGGTGCAGTGAGAGAAACAACGCTAAAGCAGTTATGGTATTTGGAATACTATGGCTATTCCCTGGACCATTATATTGTTACAAGTTAATTACAATCAGATGCATTACACTAAGAAACAATATGCGGTTAGTTTCAGTGTATTTATAAAGCTGCGTCAGGAAAATAAAGAGTAACCACACAGGAACAGTAGCATTGCTTTGATGCTGGGTTCCGCCAGTCTGCAAAACCGAGTGGAGAACTTGCATACTACAGGGTATGAGGTACCGTTGAAATGTGCGTGGCTTTATGCCAAGTGTAGGTTTTATACATCACGATTTGAACGTGGAAACGTTCTTACGCAACATTTCTGTGCATACGCACCGTTTATGCATGAGGCCCCTGGTTGGTATTGTTGGTAGTACTTTTCCTGGATGGGATACTAATACAATGGACTGGTGGTGGAGGATTAACTTAAGGGGTACTATGTTCCCCCAGTATGTTGTTAGCATGCTTCAGATCCACATGACTACATAGGAATTGTAGTTAGAGTGTGCAGCCCAGTCAGAAACTCTGGTGCCACTGGAGGGATTCCTTGGGGTGTATATTTCCCAGAAGTTTTTCAAAGGTATATTGGTGACTTATGGGAAGTATTTTTAAGTTCCACATTTCAAGAAGCACTTCTTTCTCAGCTAGATGATTCAGAGTCAGGATTGGAGTGAGACAAAGCCTACCTGGGGTGGAGGCGAAGGAACAAAAGCAAAAGAAAAGAAAATAAAAGGCAAAAAGAAGAAAATAAATTAAGAAACAATATTATTTGAACCCAAGACTTTGGCTGGTGTAGGTGTTTCAGAGGTTTAGGGCTCTGAGAAATATGAAATTTAAAAATCCAGTTTTCAGTTGTTCAGTTGTCAGGTGCACTCTTAATTGGATTATTCCATAGGCTAAATAATAACAATTTTATTTGGATATAAAGCATCAGAAAACAAGTTCTTAATATGTGAGGATGCTTTTACTCCACACACATTTTCCAAATTTACTAAGTTCTTAATTAATATGGCCTTGTTGTCACAAGAGATACTTTTTATTTTTCAGCATTGAGATATAAGAAAACTATATTCTTTATGAAAGAAACGGTCAATGAAACACGATTATATAATACCCTGTATACACTGTTTGAAATCTTACATCTTAATGAAGAGGCATCAATCCAAAATGAAAAGAAGGTTATGGATTAAATATAATCACTAGCTTCCTTAAGCACTCTTGGATAAATGTTTTCTTTATCTGAATTATCCTGTTTAATCCTAGTATAAATTTTCTCTGTGTAATCTTCAACTCGTTAACTTAATATTCCCTGCAGCTACGAAGTGGTTTCTGGCTTCACACTTTACACTTGAAAAAATTATGATAAAAAGTTTCCATTCATATTCCTACTCTTTTTCATTTCTGCTGTAAATAGAATTCTCTTCTTCCTTAGGATTAAAATAAACTGTTATGATTTCACTTTTTTCTGGAGAAAATGCATTTTTCCTTGTTACTACAAGGTGGGGTGGTCGGCCGGGACCCATGCCTGGCCGGGACGCCCCTTTGACACTGGATCAGCCATGGGATGCACACTACGTCCCCTGGAACACTTGGTGACAGCCCCCCTGGGTTGCATCTGGGCCACAATTGTGGAACACCGGAGCTCATCCCTGTTGGGCTCTGTGGCCACCGCCAGGGGGAGCTGCATGGCTTCCTGAGCCTGTGTGTGCTGTAACGCAGCCACACCCGGAAGTGCAGCCTTCATTAGGTTAATTATCGCCTGAAGCACTTCCGGGTGGGCTATAAAAGGAGCCTACATCCACTACTCGAGGCGCCAGAGTCAGGAGGAGGAGGACAAAGCTGCCTAGGAGGAGTGACTTTTGTGGTGTTTTTCTTTTGTGTGTGTTTTGGGGACTGTGTAGGGCCTGTGGGACACGGGGAAGACGTGCCCCATGGCTGAGGACAAAAATAAAATCTTTTTGTTCATTTTTATATGTGCATCCGCTGTCAGTCAGTGTCGGATCGACGCCAAGAGAGCGCTTTTGCTACAAAGGCATTTCTGGTACATTTTTATTCATTCAAAATTTGTATTTTATTTATGAAAAGGAGAACGCTACAATAGCATGCTAATCAAGTTAAACAAATAATGATAGCACAAAAGTTATAACCATTTACTTCAAAACTAATACAGAGGAAACAAAGAAAAAAAACAGTACAGTAATATAAAGAGCAAAAGGCAAAACCAGATTCGACTGCCTAACTAACAGAAAAAGAAAAAAGACACAAAAAAAATCTAACTTTTGAAATATAAATAGAACAATTACTAGCATAAGAGAATAATTCACTGGCCCAGCATGCTTAATTTAGAATAATTTTAATGAATGATTGCCATGTTTTCCTGGTATATTTTTTATTATCATCGAATCAATTAATATGGATTTCATGACAGATTTTTCCTGTTCTCAGGTCGGTACTCAGACATTGGTTGTCATAGATTGATTTTCTAAGTGTACATGCTTCATTCCTTTCAAGAAGCTGACAAGTTTGGCTGGCATATTTATTTCTGAAATTTTCTGCCTTCACATCCTCTGTTGTCTTAGACAGAGGTCTGACACTTGCCTCATGTTTTTGGAGATTCTCTTGTAACAATGTTGGCAACTCTCTCCTTCTTTCTTCTGCATATCATGCCCAGACTAATGTTTGAACAGAAAAACATTAACAGGTCAATCAAGATTTTAAGAAATTTTTGAGATGCTCAGTAAATATGTTACAGGATGGTACCAGGAGGTCATTATCAACCTTGGCAGAATTCACGCATGATGTGTTGTATCACTCAGCACTTAAAATGTCACTGTTCGAGGGTCTGTATGTATTTAAGTCTGTATTATTTCCTACCTCATCTCCAATTCATCTGTTTCTAGTTTGGTAGAATACACAGGCATTCAAGAGTCAAATATACTGTACACTGATAGGGATATGAACATGAGGAAAGATCTTGGGATCATTTTTGTGACCTCTATGCTCCCTTGTTACTTGGAAACAGCCTTGGACACCTAGGGAACTCTTCATAGGGCGAGAGTTTTGTTATGAATCCAATACAATTAAAATTTTTTTGGAGGAAATACATTTTTCCTTGTTAATGGGAGGCATTTCTGGTATGCATTTTAATATCAGTATTATTATTAAAATATAATTAGGACACTTTTTCAAAAGTTGAAAATTTTATCAATATTATTTTCTCATTGTGAAAAGGAGATAGGAAAAAGTCGATGTTACGAGTAGTGAAGAAATAAACATTTCAAATTTGAATAATGTAAGTTCAGTAAGACCAGGAAGAATGAAGCATACCTGAGTGAAGTAAAAGGAATTATTTTTTAGGCTCTTTATTGCTTGTTTCAGTGAAAGCTGATTTCCTGCAATTCAGTTTTAAGATACTGCACTCCATCCAGCATTTTTTTAAGGTGGCCTTGAGATGGGAAGCAACATCATCTACATTAAAATTTAACCAAACTCAATGGTAGCACTGTTTCCAAGTGGAATGAGCAAATGCAGAAATGTACAGATCCAAGAACAAGATCCTTGAGGCACATTGTTTGTGACAAGCACTTTGTTGCACCACACATTGTAGAGACTCACAAATTATTTCTCACCAGCCTAGATAGTAAAATATTTGTGATCAGATGCTCTAATGAGGTCTAAGGTCTATGATGCTGATTAACCTCAAGCATGCTGCCTTAAGTAAACTACAGCACATCTTTAACCTGAGCCTGGAACAGGGGAGAGTCCCAAGGCTTTGTAAAACATCTTGTATCGCCCCAGTCCCAAATGTATCATGTCCTAGTGAGCTGAATGACTTCCGGCCTGTCGCTCTGACGTCACATGTGATGAAGACCATGGAGTGGCTGCTGCTTCACCACCTGAGGTCAAAGGTCCACTGCTCCCTCGACCCTCTGCAGTTCGCATACCAGGAGAAGGTGGGAGCGGAGGATGCCATCATCTATATGCTACACCAAATCCTCTCCCACTTGGACAGAGGCAGTGGTGCTGTAAGAATTATGTTTTTGGACTTCTATAGTGCCTTCAACACCATCCAACCTCTGATCCTTAGAGACAAGCTGACTGAGATGGGAGTAGACTTACACCTGGTGGTATGGATTGTGGACTATCTTACAGACAGACCTCAATATGTGCGTCTTGGGAACTGCAGGTCTGACATTGTGGTCAGCAACACAGGAGCACCGCAGGGGACTGTACTTTCTCCGCTCCTGTTCAATCTATATACATCAGACTTCCAATATGACTCGGAGTCCTGCCATGTGCAAAAGTTCGCTGATGACACTGCTATCGTGGGCTGCATCAGGAGTGGGCAGGAGGAGGAGTACAGAAAGTTAATCAAAGACTTTGTTAAATGGTGCGACTCAAACCACTTACACCTTAACACCAGCAAGACTAAAGAGCTGTTGGTGGATTTTAGGAGGCCTAGGCCCCTCATGGACCCTGTGATCAACAGAGGTGACTGTGTGCAGAGGGTGCAAGCCTTTAAATATCTGGGAGTGCAGCTAGATGACAAATTGGACTGGACTGCCAATACTGATGCTCTATGTAAGAAAGGTCAGAGCCGACTATACTTTCTGAGAAGGTTGGCATCCTTCAACATCTGCAGTAAGATGCTGCAGATGTTCTACCAGACGGTTGGGGCGAGTGCCCTCTTCTACACAGTGGTGTGCTGGGGTGGCAGCATAAAGATGAAAGACGCCTCACGGCTGGACAAACTTGTTAAGAAGGCAGGCTATATTGTAGGCGTAAAGTTGGACAGTTTAACATCTGTGGCAGAGCGACGGGCATTAAGCAAACTCCTGTCAATCATGAATAATCCACTGCATCCACTGAACAGTGTCATCTCCAGACAGAGGAGTAGCTTCAGTGACAGAGTTTTGTCACTGTCCTGCTCCACTGACAGACTGAGGAGATCATTCCTCCCCCACACTATGCGACTCTTCTATTCCACTTGGGGGAGTAAATGCTAACATTACTCAAAGTTATTGTCTGCTTTTATATGGTTTTTTATTACTATTTAATGTAGTATTGTTTTTTGTATCAGTATACTGCTGCTGGATTATATTAATTTCCCTTTGGGATTAATAAAGTATCTATCTATCTAATTACTCTGAGCTGAGCAGTTTCACAACTGTACTGTCTTCTGAGTCTGCTCTGAAATGACTCCTTTAGATTATGTGAAGCTCAGTACATGATTAGGTGGCATGCCACAACTGACTCACAAAAATTGGAACGAAAAGTTAAATGAAAAATTGAATGACAAAAAGAAGAAAATTATGGTTACAGATTATTTTCAAACCATCTTCCATGAACTGTCAAATAGAGAGTATTTATTTTTATAATAATGATGGAATAACTACTCATTCTTTTGTGTGACAGTTTTTGTTTGTCATTTGCAACAATTCCTGGCTTTCAGTGGTAATACATTTATGCTAATCTCAAAACAGAAATTCTTATTTTAGATATAAAGTATCAATGGCTAAAAATGAAATTAGAGAAAATGTTAAAAGAACTGTCGGGAGAGGGTTCACACAGAGGACTAAGAAGATGGAGAGCTACACTTGAATGTGTTGTGGAAATTGTGTCATTTTATCATAAAAATTAAGAAATGTGTAATGTTTTCACGAGAAGAACTGGTAAAAGAACAGAGAGGTAGCTATCAAAGTTTATTAATCAAAGAGAACAGAATCCTCTTGTTCCCATGGCTTCTCAATCATTTTGCCATTATATGCATTCTTGACTTTAATTATCACATTTTTTATGTCTTTTGATGATCAGAAAAAAGCCAAGCATGTACAGTGAATCAAAATTTCTGCCAAAGTTTCACAGGGCATCAGTCAGCTGCTTTTATAGATTGTAGTGCCAAGTTATACCATTGAGAATTGCCTGTGTTTTGAGAGAGACATTTTATCTAAGGCTTAATGGAGGGTGGAAATGTAGTGACAAATACAGTAGCTTGTAACAACTTTAACTTTAGTACTTCTATCATAAAGCAGCAGCTTTTAGACCATTACTATTTCTATCCTCATTGTTTTTGTTTCTTAATTGTACTTTATTACATTTTATTATGATTACCTGTTCATAACCTCTTCCAAAAGACTTCCAACATCCCATTAACCTGTACTCTGTGTCGTCCAACAGTTTCGAACACCTGGCGAGGGACAGGTTCACAGACGAGTGCTGAGGCAAGAAAAACAGAGATTCATAGTTAGTGTTCAAGCTAAGGTCCAGATAACAAATACAGTAATCAATTAACGGCAATTATCAAGTGAAAAACACAATACCATAATTGTAGTTTAAAGAAAAGCAAGGATTAACACATAAATCACTGTGTAGGTGATTTTAACTTCCTCTACACTAATAAAAAAAAGATCTGTGAAAAAAGGGATCGAAGGCTTGGGTGCCAAAAGTAGCACACCACCATCTTAAGTAGACAGTACAGGATGACACATGTCACATATTTCCACATCATAACCGTAAACTATATGGTTCCATCCACATAGAAAACAAGAAGAATTAAAAATAATGAAAAAAAATAAAGATAAACAACAAAAACAAACATTAGAAAACTACAAAAATGAAACCAACCTTTTTATAAGAGCCTAAAACATAGATGCATCACATCCACAAATCTGCAGCTCATATTGAGTTATTTCATCTATTCTGTTTTACCTGTACTGGCATGTGGTACTGAGAGAACTTCAGAGAAGCATTCATTTAACTATACCATTTGCTCCAAGGTGGATGAATGACAACTGGATCCCCCACAGCTCCGGCCCGGAGTTTATCCACAATGTTAGGGAGGGCTTCCAAACATGCAACAGAAAGGCTGCAGTACACCATATATATCTTCTTATTAGTGGTTCAAACCTGAACGTCAATCCGTAAAAGAGATGTGATGAGATAAGAGTTCATTATAGTCTTACTTTCCACCTCAAAGATATTAGAGTTGTGATACACTTCAACAGGTAGCTCAAAATGGTTGGATACCTCTCACTCTGAGATTGATGTCCCTAGATGTTGTTCACTGCTTAACCTGTCTATATATTTTACCTTGACAGATATTTTTGTACCTGTCAGGTCTTTGATCTACTCCTTGAAACACGTGTTAATATATACTGTAACATTTTCTCCATACAAGGAGATTTCCTCAGTAGCTGGAAATTTCTCAGTAGGAGAGTACAGTAATAGAAGGCAATTAAAATAATTAAAATGAGTAGACAAGAGTATTTCATCCTGGTCCAGTCATTTCTAGAATTTTCTGCTGCAATACTTTTATACATAACAAGAGTCTGTGTCAAGAAAAGAAATCCCTTTCAAATGCATATGACCATTTTTGTATAACAATGCAAATATCCACATGTTAGATGGACATGAAAGTAAGACTTCCACTGCATTATTTACACTCAATGCTGTTTTTGGTACTACTACTACTACTACCTACCACCAGTTGTACCCACTCATTTATAACCTTTTTCTTTTGCATCCTTCATGGCTATGCTTAGTATAGATGAAAATTAAAAGTCTGGGGAGGAGTATTAACTGTTGTTTTAAGAGATTGGAACTGGGGACTTACATACTGATCCATAGGGAAAGAGTGTATTCTAGTGTAGAGTTCTGAGCAAGCCCCACTTGTAAATCGTCACCGATTTCAAGGTTTGATTGATATTTTTCTCTAGGAGGACAGGTGGACTAAGAAAATAAAGGTGTTAGATAACCTTTCTGCTTGGATGTTGGTAGCCACTCTCTGCCTCCTTCACCATTTCAAATGCCATCCACCGGGCCGTTAAGGATAGAGTGTTGGAGGTAACGAAGAGACCTCGCCAGTCTCAGCATCTTCCAACAGCAGTAACTAAAGTGTTTTTTTAATGAGATGTTAGCACAAAAAGTCACAGAATTCTAAGGAATGACTAGTAAGAAACATTTTTTTGCATGTTACCGATTGTATCTTGTGTAGAGTCAACCCTCGTTTATCGCGGTTAATCCGTTCCAGACTCTGCCGCGATAAATGAATTTCCGCGAAGTAGAAACCATATGTTTGTATGGTTATTTTTATATATTTTAAGTCCTTATAAACTCTCCCACACTGTTAACATTATTAGAGCCCTCTAGACATGAAATAACACCCTTTAGTCAAACGTTTAAACTGTGCTTCATTACAAGACAGAGATGGCAGTTCTTTCTCACAATTAAAAGAATGCAAACATATCTTATCTTCAAAGGAGCAGCGCTCGCTAAGAAAAGCAAACAATCAAAAAATCAATACTTGCTTTTAAGTATACAGAAGCACCGCGATAAAGCGGCATTTTGTAGAGGAGCGTCCTATCTTCTAGGCAAACAGCCACTGTGTAAACAGACCCCTCTGCTCACACCCCCTCCGTCAGGCAGAGAGAGACAGAGAGAAACAAACAAAACAAGCGCCACACGGTAAGCATATCTTTTAGCATTGAGGAGTTTTAGTTAATATGTAATACATGCTCTGATTGGGTAGCTTCTAAGCCATCCGCCAATAGCGTCCCTTGTATGAAATCAGCTGGGCAATCAAACTGAGGAAGCATGTAACCTAAATTAAAAGACCCATTGTCCGCAGAAAGCGAACCATCGAAAATCCATGATATATATTTAGATGTGCTTACATTTAAAATCCGCGATAGAGTGAAGCCGCGAAAGTCGAAGCGCGATATAGCGAGGGATTACTGTACTGCATTTTATGGTTCATTTTATGATTACTGTGCAATGCAAAGTGCATATTATCAAAAAAAGTGTTTTCTTATAATGGATTCCACGAAGAAAAGTGTATTTTGAGCAATATCTAGTGAAAGATTACAGTTTTTAGTGGTTGCTGGAACCTAACCTCCTATTTCTCTTAGGTGTGATGTATTAGCATTTTTATTTCCAACTTTTGCATCATTTCCAATGAACACAACCCCCATGAAAATCGAGGATTGACTATAACTCTATGCATGGTGAACCATTCTGCAGTATCTGAATTTAAAAATGCCTCAACTGTCATCCTGTTTTCTGAATTTAATTTCCACAGACACACTGTGTTGAACACTTGTCCAACTTAATGACCCAACTAACCACCGTATTTTGGCCTTTAGTTTTCAGAATCTGTTGCCTTCCTCATGCTACTGGTTAGTGTATGCTTTCTGCGTTATCAACTATTAGGAAATAATCAGCCTTCCCTTCTGGCAAGTGGTTTAATAATTTTTTAATAAGTAATTTTCTTAAGAAGTATTAAGTTACTAGCATGAACAAGTTTATATGTTTGGAGGTGAGTTTAAAGATATAACTGAAAAATATATGGGTAATGTTCAGTAACTAAGGGGTGGAGACAGAATAATATGTAAGGAAGTGCTTGTCTAGATGGAAGAGCAAGTGGGATGCAAGTTAACGAATGACAATAAAACAATTACATTATTTTTCTATGCTGTTAACAGCCAAGGTATAGCATGGTGCATGAAGTCCACATAGTCAATTGGTTTATATTATTTATAAACTTTTCATCTAATCAATTTACTCCAGTATGTGATCATTTCTAGCATTCTATTTGAAAAAGAAATACTATTGATGTCTCTTTTAAAAATTGCAGATAATTTACCAATGCAATACATTATTCATGACATACTGTTTTATAACCATTGTAACTTACTACTATTTAAATGTTATGCTTTTTGTGCTTAATATTTGCAGTGTAGTCATAAATATTTGACATTTTAAACTGATTTTCAGTTTTTTTTCTTTGATTTGAATTTGTTCAGTGAATCACTGTATAGTTGTATGCTAGATTGTTAAAATAATAAAATATGCATTTAAAATTGAAAGTGCATGATGTGTAAACATACACACACACAAACAAAAATTTTTTTTCAGGCACTTACGTGTTTAAAAGCCATGCAAATCACTTTGATCCTGCTGGGAATAATTTTTTCCACTATGTGCCAGGTTACTGAAAACTGATTGTCTCTGTGGGAGACACTTCATGCCCAGCACCTGTTCTTAATAAAGTCTAACAATCTGAACATGAAATGCCTTATGTTGTACTTCATTTAGTCTTCTAAGTACCATGCCTTTCTCTGTGTTTTGAGCGTTTAAAAGTCAGGCTACATCTGTGAACAATTTACAGTTACTGCACAAAGGATAAACACTGGTAAAAAAGTTAAATGCGTCCTGATGCAAAATAAAAAAGAGATTATATAGTTTTGGTTAAATGTTCTGTAGGTAAATAGGTTTGTAAATAAAATAGTCTCAAGAAAAGGATGAATAACTTTCTTTAGCATTTTAACAGGTCATTGTAAGATGGTGATCGGATATTATAAATGTACAGTCCTAAGGTTGCTATTAATGCAAGTTGACTTTATGCTGATTCACATGGTGAATGCCTAAAAATAATCTTTCATTTTCAAAAAGAGTAATGTATATTTTACATGCCTTTGGAACCTGAAAAAGTTTAAAGTATGTGTTTCACAGGTGATATCAATGATGCCTTTTAGTCTTGTAACCTGTCAGTGGTGCCCTTTGGTCTTGTACCACGCAAATTGCTGCATATTTGGTCATTAGTTACAAAAGAAGATGGGCTGTTAACCAAACCTGTTCCCTTTTAACATACCTAGTACAATAGTGGTGCACGTTATAAAACTGCTCTTGGCTGGACTTGGAAACCATGATCTTTCCTCATACTTTAGTGAATTGTTTAAATATTTGGATATTGTGATATAAATATGAAGCTAGGGCTAGAAACAACAAGGTGTGTGTTTTTAAAGGCATCATACCTCTGTCAACCAAGAGCCAATGTGCATGAGTCTCGCCTGTTCTCTCATGAGCTGCAGCATTTACTGCAAGGTGCAGCTTTGGTAGTGATCGGTACTAATTCTGGTGGAGGTACGTGTAATGAGAGACAATCATCATTTTCAGAGTCCTGCTCACTTATTCACTAATGTTAGCCTATAGGTGGTAAGCTGTGCACATTTTGTGTATAAAGATCCATTCCATATAAAATATATCCATGAATGAACTTGCCAATTACAGAACTCTATCTAAGACTAGATACTTTGGCACCCCTCAACAGAGAAAGATTTTTTTTTAATTCTGCAAATCTTTCTTTCTTTTCATTTGGTTAATCAAAAAGCTTCTGTCAGTTAGAAAAGTCAACAACCACCATTAAGATCTTGGTCGAACTGGTATTTAGGAACCATCTCTCTAGATTCCTAGACATTGGTTAATTGTAGCAATCTGACAACGAGACTAGGCATCCTTCCTGACTGTTGCCCACCAAGTCACCTCCAATTTCTTCTGAAAGTTGTATCTTCCCTGATGCCCACCAAAAGAGTTATGAAATTATCCAAACAATGTACAGATTAATATTGTTGGGATGACAACTTGGTAAATAACACCCTCCCTCCCTTCCTTAGATGGAATACAGCACTATAACAACACATGAAGTTTATTGAGGTTAATGCCACTGTTACTTTGTTGGGGTGTTCCCTCACCTCCTGATAAACAGAGCTGCATTAAGTGCTTGCACTTTTTCAAGATCCTGTAAGTCAAGAGGAAATCTGAAACCACTAGTTGACGCTGTGTTCACATATGATGTTGTAACTTGTTCTAGCAAAAAAAAAGCATCCAGAATTTTTCCATATCTCTTCCGATAGTGCATCCAGAAATTGAATTGTTGTAAATGAAGAATAGAGAAGATGTCTTTGGTCAGTTAATTACCAATGTTAGAGAATGGTGGTAAGTGTATGGTTCAAACAATATTGGTGTTGTCAATTATTTTGAAGTCATAAAATTGATTAAATAGAGACCACCTGTCTATAGTCAAGGCTTCAGATGACTGTAGTATAAATGCACCTGTGAGTAATTGTGCAAGAAGACTAGTGAGTGAGGCCATCAAGAGACCTAAGAGAATAATGAAGGAGTTACAGTGGGATGCAAAAGTTTGGGCAACCTTGTTAATAGTCATTATTTTCCTGTATAAATCGTTGGTTGTTACGATAAAAAATGTCAGTTAAATATATCATATAGGAGACACACACAGTGATATTTGAGAAGTGAAATGAAGTTTATTGGATTTACAGAAAGTGTGCAATAATTGTTCAAACAAAATCAGGCAGGTGCATAAATTTGGGCACCGTTGTCATTTTATTGATACCAAAACTTTTAGAACTAATTATTGGAACTCAAATTGGCTTGGTAAGCTCAGTGACCCCTGACCTACATAAACAGGTGAATCATATAATGAGAAAGAGTATTTAAGGGGGTCAATTGTAAGTTTCCCTCCTCATTTAATTTGCTCTGAAGAGTAGGAACATGGGGGTCACAAAACAACTCTCAAATGACCTGAAGACAAAGATTGTTCACCATCATGGTTTAGGGGAAGGATACAGAAAGCTGTCCCAGAGATTTAAGCTGTCTGTTTCCACAGTTAGGAACATATTGAGGAAATGGAAGACCAAAGGCTCAGTTCAAGTTAAGGCTCGAAGTGGCAGACCAAGAAAGATTTTGGATAGACAGAAGCGACGAATGGTGAGAACAGTCAGAGTCAACCCACAGACCAGCACCAAAGACCTACAACATCATCTTGCAGCAGATGGAGTCACTGTGCATCGTTCAACCATTCGGCGCACTTTACACAAGGAAATGCTGTATGCAAGAGTGATGCAGAGGAAGCCTTTTCTCCGCCCACAGCACATACAGAGCCGCTTGAGGTATGCTCAAGCACATTTGGACAAGCCAGCTTCATTTTGGAATAAGGTGCTGTGGACTGATGAAACTAAAATTGAGTTATTTGGGCATAACAAGGGGCATTATGCATGGAGGAAAAAGAACACAGCAGTCCAAGAAAAACACCTGCTACCTACAGTAAAATATGGTGGTGGTTCCATCATGCTGTGGGGCTGTGTGGCCAGTGCAGGGACTGGGAATCTTGTCAAAGTTGAGGGACGTATGGATTCCACTCAGTATCAGCAGATTCTGGAGACCAATGTCCAGGAATCAGTGACAAAGTTTAAGCTGCGCTGGGGCTGGATCTTTCAACAAGACAACGACCCGAAACACTGCTCAAAATCTACTAAGGCATTCATGTAGAGGAACAAGTACAACGTTCTGGAATGGCCATCTCCATTGTAAATCCAATAAACTTCATTTCACTTCTCAAATATCACTGTGTGTGTCTCCTATATGATATATTTAACTGACATTTTTTATCGTAACAACCAACAATTTATACAGGAAAATAATGACTATTAACAAGGTTGCCCAAACTTTTGCATCCCACTGTATATGCTACAGTGGCTGAGGCTGAAAGATTGTGCATACAACCACTGTGGCCAGTGTGTTTCACCAGGGGAGAAGGAAAACGCGATTGCTAAAGAAAAAAAAAAAAAAAAAACAACACACACATCTCATCTCAGCTAGAGTTTTCTAGAAGGGAGATTCTGAAGTCAGCTGGAAGATGATTTCTACAGTTTGATGAGGCCATAATTGAGTTTTTTTCTTCCAGACTAAATGGAATGTTTAGCATAAGCAAAACAGTGAACATTATTAAAAACACACCATTCCCACTGTGAAGCATTGTGGCAGAAGCATCATGCTGTGGTGATGATTCTCTGCAGAAGGCCCAGGAAGGCCTTTTATGGGGTAAAATGATTGCAGCAAAATACAAGGAAAACCTGATGCACCTTTAAAAATATGTTTTCCAGCAAGACAATGTGCAGAAACAAAGACAGACTTACACTGAAATGATTTAATGTTCTGGATTGGCAAAGTCAGAGTCCAGATCTCAATCCAGTTGAGAGTTTGTGGCAGGACTTGAAAAAGGCCATTCACTCATGATCCCCATGCAACCTGACAGAATGTGAGAAGTTTTGCAAAGAAGAATGAGGTCAAAATGAAGTGTCCAGATTCCAGATGTGCCAAGCTAACAGAAATTTGCTCACATAGACTCAAGGCTGCTGTGGCTGCCAAAGATGCATCTACTAAATACTGACTTGAAGGGGTGAATACCTACATAATCGCTAATGTGGTGTTTTATATTTATAATTAAGTTAGATAACTCTACAGAGATCTGTTTTTACTTTGATATTAAATCTTCTTTTTTCTGTCGATCAATGTGAAAAAAGCCAAATTCACTTTGATTTAATGTTATATAACAATAAAATATGAAAACTTCAAAGGGGCATGGTATCTGCATGATAATAGATAATAGATTAAGTATCATTGGCAAACTGTTTTACTAAAATTGCAAAATAAATATAACCTTTAAAGCATACGTGTGACTTTAAACAACACTGTCTGCAGGTTGTGGCAACACTTTTCCACTGCCAACATGACATTTAGGCATTCCTTCTCTGTCACAGAATAGTTGTATTCAGAACAGATAAAAAAGCACTAAATAAATGTAAAGAATTATTATTATTATTATTAAATGTGTGAAAGTGAGCCCAGTGTTGTACTAGAAGGCCATCTAGGGTTTGCTCTCGGCTTATGATTAATGTTACTTCTGATCTTGAGCTGAATATGTTGTCTATAAAGTGTATTGACTTCACTCTTTCTGAAAATTTCTATATTAAGGTATAAGAAATTAGTGTATGTCCAATGGAAGACATACTGTATTCAGACTTCAGATTTAGAGGGATCAATTACCATATAATCCCTTTCATAGAACAATTGCAATAGATCCCAGTGAATATACTATTCTAATGGAGTTAGAAGACTATGATGAGTGCATTGACACTTTATTTGAATTTTTGTTCTCAGTGCAATGTAGAAAGTGTTTTTCTTGTTGTAGCAGTTTGTATTGTTTTCAAAACATTCAGTATAGAAATACAATTTTTTTTTAAGTAAGACTACATGTAAACAAAATTACATTATATACTAGGTTATACATGTTCTTACATTGTAGAAGAATTAAGAAAAACTGCAAACGATCCAGAATACTGACCACAAACAAAACTGTACATACTAAATTTGCTTTAATGCATGTGGTGTACTGAAAAAGTGCAGCCAAGCATCAACTGTCTTGTTCTGGTGTCCAGCTGGCTGTCCTGTAAAGGCATGGAGTTGTTGTCTTTCCCTCTCGTTGCCACCAGATGTGTGTCAATGTATAGCTGGGCTTGTATTCATTTTTTTAGAGGTGCAGCAATTCAAAAAATAGGTATTGTGATTACAGCATACCCTTCTATCATTGTGTTCATATTTTACTTTTTTTACAGTTTTGTCAGCATTATTAATTTTAATATAATTTGTTCCTTTATACTGCATAAAGGCATTGCCTAAATTGTGCTTTAAAGTTTATAGTTTAAGCTACATTAGATAACTTTTTACTAACCCCTTTTTTATGTATGCTGCAGTCAAGCCTAAAAAAGTTAGGTAATACAGTACTCATCTTATTCTCAACTTGCATTGTAGGATTGTATATGTTCACTATGCAAATATTTTCAGGTTTGACATAAACCAGGTAAGCTTTTCCTGTAATGTATTGGTGTCCTGTGCAGGGTTGTTCTTACCTTAGGCCAAGTTTAGACAATTTTTGTCAGTCATAATAGACGTAACTTGTATTTGTCTAAACAAGTCCAAAAAATGGATGCATGATTAGACAGCAAACAATAGCTTATTAGCCAGTGAATTACAATAAAACAAGAAATCATACCTTTGGACACAAAATACTCAGTACAGTATGTTGCAAGTAAGAAAACCAATAAACAAAACCAGTTAACTGATTATTCTGAGCCAAACCTAAACCACTCGTTTGTTCTGTGACACACTGTGCAACACAGATGACCTTCATAATTAGTCCTTTCATAACTGTTGGTGTGTCAATGCAGAATAAATGAAATAGAAAAATCAATAACGTTCAAATATTACATGCTCAACTATAAATACAAACCCATAGGCAGAACACATACGAGAAAGAAGAACCTTGAACTTCTCGAAATAGATATATATAATTCAAAACATTTTGGATTGCCAATGTAATATTTATCGACCAGCAGCTCTTAACCTTTCACCTAAGTAATGCCCATTTTAAGATATAATTATGTATTAGAATATTACTATAAAAGTATTGTTTTTACTTTGTCAGTTTACAGAATTGTTGAAGTTTACAGTATTAAGAAGTTCACAGAAGCATTTACACGTTTACAGTATTACAGAAGGAAAGTTGATGTTGAATGCAAAAAAAAAAAACTCAAAAAAATCACAGTGGATTTGACAAAATCACAGAAATATTTGGAAACTTCAACTAACTCCATGAAGTTCAAGTCAATGGAAAAGGAGGAGCTGAATTAGTTCTGAGTTTATTATAATGGTGCAGTGATGTTTTAAGAGTCCCAGAGGGCTAGGGAAGTGTCTGTAAACAATGCTGGACCAATATTTGTGGTTAAAAATGTGATCTGAACTGTGCAGTAGCAGTAGTATCTATTACGTCACAGTGCCTCAAACAACAAAAAGCACATACAAAATGATAACCACAAACAAAATGCAACAAATGGCCACAAACTAGTAATAAGTAAAAAAAATACATTTATATATAGCCACCCTGTATACTTGGCAATCAGGTAGAATTAATGAAAAGGTGTTTACAGACATGAGTCTAAAACAGAACTGAGGTAACAAATGAACATGACAGGAAGAAGTGGGCTCAGAAGAGGAAGTGACATCTTTGGTAGGCAAGTTGATGTAATGCAGAAATGATGTTCTTAAGAGTTGGTGTCTTCTGTAGATCTGCAGGGGAACTAAGGGAGAAAGACTTAGAGTACAGCGCCAACCCCTGATTCAGCTGAGAAACAGCCCTTAAACTGTCTCCCATGTGCATGACTATATATATATAGTGATAGATGGCCAGGAACCCTGCCCTGCTGGGATTCCTGGTAGAAGGAGGGACCAGGAAAGCGGCACTTCTCTTCCCTGGGCTACCTGGACAGTCCTTGATCCCTGGGGGACAGCACTTCCGGTACACTAGGAAGTGCTGACAGATCAGGGATGGTGTACGCCCGGAGCGCTTCCAGGTGCAAGGACAGCACTTCCGCCACACTGGGGAGTGCAGTCGGAAGTTCATCATCAGGCATCTGGAGCACATCTGGGGCATTATAAAAGGGGCTACCCAAAGGACCAAGGACTGTGAGCAAACTGTAAATAGTCATTGTAAATAGAAATGTAATAAATGTGTGTATTGTGGACATTGTGGTGTCATGTATGTCTGTGCCCGTTCTAACTCTTACATTGGTATCCCAAATTGGACTCTCTGCCTGGTGCAAGGCAGGGACCCATCTTTGAATAATTGGTAAAGTAGCCCGGCACAGCAGCATGAGACGCACGCGCACTTCCGTGAAACACACATGTTTGGGCAAGCAGCGCAGTCCTTTCGTGGAGTTGCACTAGGACCCTGAGGACACCGTACCTCCCAATGGGCAAGAAGACAGCCAGGTGCGGCCTAATGACAGTGGGCAGCCTGAAGAAGCTGTCGTTAGGCCGGGGGGTGAAGGGGGTGGAGAGTGTGTGCCAGCCCCCTGCACGTAGCGTAATACAAGCAGGGCGGTAAACCTTTCCCCCTCGCCAGAGGACCCAACTGAGTTCGTGCAGGAGGCGCAGCGTCTGTGTGGCACATGGCCGTTAGGTAAGGGCAAGCTGATTTACTCTCTGTTCTTGCGACCATATGAGATTTGGAGGTCACTCAGCCCGTCCGTTTGCATTCGCACGTGATCCGCGGCCTCCGAGAGACCATCCAGAAGCTGGAGGAGAAGGCAATCGCACCTCTGAAAACACTGTGAGAGTGGATGGAGTGGCATGGCACTGAATTCTCCAGCTAGAGAGACGCGGTGGTACAGGTAAGTGAGATCTGTACCGTTAAAGAAAGAGGAGGGCTGAGCGAAGTGGGGCCGGTATCACTTCGTTCCGGTCACCAAGTAGCCAAGCCTCCTACAGTGGATCCAGGTCGAGTAGCCAATCGTGCTGTAGGGGCGAGACCAGTGTGAGGGTGTGCGAGGAGTCAGCTGGTGAGTGCCGGTTGCCGAAGCACCATAGGGAACTGTGCAGGGTCTTTCTTTATCCCATGATGATACCCAGACCGTCATTGTGTCCCAGAGTATAAGGAGAAGGATCCGGAGACAGAGATCCGGACCTCCTGACAAGGTGCAGGCTGGGCCCGTGCGCCCACCTGCTGTCGAAAGCCGCCCTCTACAGGTGCAGAGGGAAGACCCGAGCCTGGCTGGGGACCAGGTGAAGCACAGAAACCCGCCCTGTTGCCATGTCCGGAGGGCACAGGACATGGAGGGAAGCGCCGGTGCTTTAACTGTAACAACCTTGGTCACAAGTGGAGGTGTTGTCTGTATACACTCACGGAGGACGCCATGGAGTGGCGTCGTGGATGCACCTCCCCACCCCTTGTCTTGCATATCTCTTATAGGGTGGAACTGTGGCCCAGGACATGCTGGCGCCCCAACCTGTCGGAGAACAGCCCTCGCGGGATGGGCCACTTTGCCCTACGGGCTTCAGCTGGGGGTGGGGCGGTGTGATAGATGGCCAGGAACCCTGCCCCGCCGGGACTTCTGGTGGAAGGAGGGACCGGGAGAGTGGCACTTCTCTTCCCTGGGCACCTGGACAGTCCTTGATCCCTGGGGTACAGCGCTTCTGGTACACCAGGAAGTGCTGACACACCAGGGATGGTGTCTGGCTGAAGCGCTTCCCAGTGCAAGGGCAGCACTTCCTCCACACTGGAGAGTGCTACCGGAAGTTAATCATCAGGCACCTGGAGCACATCTGGGGTGTTATAAAAGGGGCCACCTCACTCCTTTTGAGGAGCCGGAGTCGGGTGGAAGAGGACGGAGAAGTCATTGCACTCACTGCATTTCAATCATGGGGCACATGTTGCTGTACCACAAAGCAGGAACTTGGGACTGGTTCCTTCAATTTGCAAGTCTCAACTGGAATATCTTTTTTGATTGTGCTGTTTTCATACATTAGGGTGATAAAAATTCCTTTCAGATAGTAATAAACCTTTTGTTGTCATTCTGACATGAGGAAGGAGAGGGCTCCTTTTGTCTTCTAGCTAAACCTGGCTAATTATGCATGCATAATGGTGCTGCTCAAGACATTGATACAACAAACAGGGATCAGTGTAATATGTATATCCAATGGGAGTACTCATAATTTGCTCATTATGGTCAGCAAATGTATACCTCAAATGAAAATACTGTGTTTTTTTTATTGCATACTGCATGTAGAAAGCAGACCGGGCACCAACCTTGCAGTACACATGAAAGTTCAGCGCATGGGCTGCTAAAGCTCTTTCATGTCATGCTTGCCTCACAGATCATCATGGGGAACTGGGAAAAAATCTAACCTGAAGGCACAGCAAATTTCGAGGAAAATATTGAACACAACATAATCACTGCGAAAATATTTTGGCGAATTTTGATGACGAATGCAGCAAAATCCATGTAAAATGCCTGATCATGGTATAGTTGTGTTTTCAAGCACTTTAGTAACATAACTTTAGTTACATAAACACGCAGCCACTGGAATTCTACAACAGCAGAAGTGGGAGCCGCTATCCAGAAAAAAATCTTATGCAGTAGGACTCCAATTGGAAGTTCCCATATTTAGTATTTTAACAATTTAACATTTTTCTAGAAGTTGTTGTTGACATAAAAAATCTAATTTTAAGGTTACATTGACATTTTTTGATTCGTCAGATTAATTTTGCAACTGATTCAAATCTGATGAGTCTGTCCTGAATTAATAAAACAATTTTGTCACAAAGGTGCAAACCAAAGGATGCTGGATGCTGATCTACCTGTCATTTTTGAAAGAAAAAATTTTAATTCAGCTGCAGTGCGAAAGCACCTTGAGAATGGGAAAGGTGTTATATAAATTAAATTCTTATTATGAATGTAGTTTTTTTTGGTTTAAAAAATCAGGTTGTGCACAATGGTTTAACAATGGTGTAGTTGCAATCAGCAACATGGCAGTGTTCACGAAAAGGAATAACAATCTGAAACAGCAAATAATTATAATGTACTTATTTAATAACAATAATAATAAATGATTCAAATGATTAAATAGACCAAAATGGATCATAACTTACTATTAACAATAGCTGCAGTTAAATATATATGTATATAGAAAACCTAATCCTGTACTAATGGAATCCTGAGAAATCATTGACAGTTTCCTACATTTAACACTTTTTTCCATCAGTCAAAAGAAAAATGCTTCATGGGTGTTCTACAGTATTTCAAATTTCTCGGCCTCTTTGCTGAAACACGTTTCTTTTAGAGATGAAATGAAATTAAGCCTGTGGCTGCTGACCTTGCCCAACCTGTTGCAATTCATAAGAAAACTGCTTAGCATTAAAATATAATCATACACATTTTGAGATTCCAATGTTATTATTTGCTTATTTATAGTTAGAAAATAATGAATGAGTTAAAGAAGTACATAGGTAACGAACAAGAAAATTTTACTACACTTTCTTGAAAGGCTTCTGAAGATGGAAATCCTATGAACAAAAATAAAGTATGTTTGTAAACTCACCCCACAACAAGCCTTAAAAGTCAATTGAAAATAATCAATTGAGCACATTATGAATGCAAAGGCATAGTTCCCTTTAATAAGATGAAATAACAGTGCCAAAAGAAAGGTTTCACATTAAAGTGCCAGTTAAGTAAAACCCTGCATGTAAGAACCTAAGCATTCACCTTTGTTGTATTCTGCTAAGTGTGACTCAATGTAACTATTCATTACTTTACTCTCTTTCTAGCCCAAAATGACTAGGTTTGAAAAATAAGTCAGCTTCTGCCTAGACTGGCTACACAGATGAAACAAGAGATAGAGCAGTTGCAAATTATTTTGATGGTCAGCATCTTCATGGATTAAAGTGAATTAGCCATGTTGGGGCTGTCCTGCTGGGCTGACACAAAACAATGACTTCTTAGGAGAATGGACTATGGAATGTTGAAGTCCTTTCCTTGATGTGTGTTTATACTGCACACTTGTCAGAGAAACCCACCTTCATATCTTTTGGTTTTTTCGAGGAGTACACTTTCCATTTTTTCTGTGGTAAAGAATTCTGGAGAGAGACAGCTGATAAGATATTCTGAACATTAGGTTAATTTTAAAACATTTTTTCATAGTTTTGTATATAAAATCATGTATACAGTAATTGTACCTATTGAATGGTAGAGAAGTGAGGTTACAATGAAGTTACATTGTCTTTGAAATGTTACATGCATGACAGTAGGGAGGCAGCACAGCCTACAGAAATGAATCAGGCTGCAGTATTGATCAGTATTAAGGACAAAAGTCTGTGATGTAGTGTTTAGTCATGTTTATAAATTTCCAAGTGGTCCCGTTTCTCTAAAATCTTAAGCTTTCATTTACAATGTAAAAATAATTTGTCAGGCTGGTTATTTCGTTAAAAATATATATTTAGGTCTCTTGGGGAATCTGATATTCCTAGTTAGATTTTGTCATTCAAATTTTGATATTTCTATACCTCACAATTATTAAAAAGAATATTTAGATACAGCTCTCAAAGTCAGTTGCTAAAACCTTGTAGTGACAACGAGTTTTTGCTGGACTTTCTTGATTTGAAGTCAAGTTTTGTTCTAACAGAATGGATAATTTAATTGGCGTGTTCCTTCTTTCATTGGGCTACACCAGCAATTTCTAAATGCATATACTGTATTTTATCTTTTCTCATTCAAATCCATTTAATCCAAATCAGTGTGGCAGGGGGGCAGCGTGTACTCCAACAATACTGGACTCAAGGCAAGAAAAGGCCTTAGACAGAGTGCCAGTCCTTTGCTTGGCCTACTCGTGTATACAACCACACTCTGCCACTTTGGAATTATCAATTAACCTAACCTGAACCTCTTTGGAGATGTGGAAGGAAAATTGGAATACCAGGAGAAAAACTCCACACAGACATAGAGAGAACATACAGCACCTCCAGGCATGGGAACCCAGGATGCTGGATCTGTTAGGCCACTATACTACCATCTCACTGCATACATTATTATATTTTTCACAGAAAAATATATCAAAGAATTCATTTTGTGTTTCATACCTCTCAGTCGCATCTTATTTTTTCCACACAGGTACTTTTTAATGAACATATCCAGGTTCAAATGGGAACAAATTAAATCCATCCATCCATTCATCCTCCAACCCGCTGAATCCAAACACAGGGTCACGGGGGTCTGCTGGAGCCAATCCCAGCCAACACAGGGCACAAGGCAGGAACCAATCCTGGGCAGGGCTCCAACCCACCGCAGTACAAATTAGATTCTCTAATTATTCAATTTTGTGTTATAATTATACTTAATCTTATTGCCCAGTTTGCATGAGTTTTATTTATTTGTTTATTAAGTTTTCCATGGTTTTTGTAATACATTGTATTAAAGCATTTGAATATTGTGATCCCCCAATTGGATTTTAAGTAAAACATAATTACACTAAAAATGCATCTAACAATATTAAATTCCCTTTATGCAGTATGCTATGAAAAACAGAAAGAAATATTAAGCTATAAAAACACATGTTGGAAAATTACTTATTGGTTCAGGTTTGTTCATTTTTCTCTCCTGCAAATGAGGTAACAAGATTACATCACTGTGTGATTATAGTCATTAGGCAAACAAACTTTTCAAAACAACAGCTCTACCAAAAGCTTTCCTGTGACTTAAAAAGCTTTTTTTCTGTTAGTATTTAGCTTGGTTCATTGTTAATTGAAGACTGTATTACTTGTTTGTTTGTTTCTTTAAGACATTTGCCCATTTTTAATGTATATTCCCATGCTAAGAAGCACTGGGAGTTCCTTTCTGTTCATTGTGTGCAGAGTGGGTGGCAGTATGACACATTCTTTTAGATTTTTGTAACATTTGTTTTGAGTGATTACAAAGATATTCTCTTTTTTACTTTTATATGGAAGAATAGGTGACAAAAGATGTAGATCTGCACAAAATTAGTGTTGAATGTGTAAGAACTTGTTTTTATCAGTTGCTAACATAAAAAGGGAAATCTGTAATTGGAAAGACATTACTGAAACAGCGGAAAAAATACCTCAGCCAGGAATTAAAAGTTATTTTCAAACATTTAATAAAGTAAAGCATACACGAACTTACTGCCAATACCAAAAAGCTACACATAATGTGGTTTTGAAAATTACTGGTTTTCATTAATATCTAAAATGTAGGATTTGAAATGACTGTTAAAGCCTAAGCCGTTAAAACTTCAATACAATTGTAGCGGAAGGACTGGAAATTTAGACAAATTTAGGCAATTATCAGGTTTTACAGCCTTACTGTACCATATAGAACATAACCTTGATACATTTTTAATAGTAACAAATGTATTAAGGTTATGTTCGATAGGCTTTGAACTTGGTCATTTCTACCATTTTATCACTCTTCAACAAACCTCACAGTTTTTGCTGTGAGATTTGCTTACTTTTTAATCATCTATTATCTAATTTTATGACAATGGAAGTACAGTATTTCCAAGGGCCAATACCAGATGAGTTCAGCATGTTTTGCTATCTTGTTGAGAGAGATGCACAGTTAAAGATTGGGAGGTCAAGGAGAAATATGGATTTAGGTACCCGAGAAGATTAGCTGGGTAGACTGAATATACTCTTACAATTGTATGAAATTTTCAGGTTTATTGTCTCAACAGATATTATTTTAGGAAGACACAGATGCAGATTCATATTTCATGACCTGTATTTCCACTTTTAATTCATCTCTCATCATTTTCTCTTAAAATAATAAAATATAACAGTTAAAAATATGGACCAAATAACTTTCAGCTGGAGAAATTAAAGGCAGTTTCAGACAGATACTCATTGAAAATATATGTTTATAGGGTCATTTGTGTCACATGTATAGAGTAGAGTAAAAATTGTTTACTGCACATGCTAGTCAACATACAATACATCTCCACTCTCTGGTGCCTTAATTAATTAGTGTAACTACTTTACCTTAAAACTTGTGTCTTTCTTACATAAAATAACTAATTGACAAATCTCTCTTTCTTACCTGAAAAATATTAGGGAATTAACATTAAAATGTTTTGAGTTTGTTAGTACTTCAAAAACTGCACTTACTCAGGCTCTGTAAAATAACATAATTCTTTTTTACTTTGTCATTTTTCCTCCACAAATTAAGTTACATGTGCTGAGTAAATGCTGTCTCAACTTATATTTAAACTATTAACTCAAGTCTGACTTAAATTAACTAGATTATTTTACATCCGCAAAGTAATGAGAAGAGGGTGAGTCAGTGAAGAGGATAAATGCTTATGCTTTTGATCAGTGACAAAAATCCTAATTAAATTCATTATGATTCAATGTTGTATAATATTAAAGGAATCAGTGACCAATAAGTAAATGCCATTGGGCAAACAGAAGTTGGTACAATAAACAGTACAAAATACTGTAAGCTGATTTATTTCAACTTGCATTTTGCAGAATTCAAAATGCCTATAACATTTTCTACTTCTCTGTTATGGCATGTTTGTCCTGGGTATGATATTAAACTGCATCCGGCCTTGCAAGTGGTCCTCCAACTTGCAGGGAAATCATGGGGGTTGGTGGCAGGATTGGCACTCCAGCCACCATAAAAAAACTTCACAAAGCTCCTAGACTACAAAAGGGACTCCTTTTTGCTCTTGGCGGGAGTAGCTCTGCTGCAGCCACGCAAAGGAAGGCTGCTCGCATCATGAAGGGGATGGGGGAAAGCCCTCGGGAGCCCCATCCCCGAAAGAGTTGAAACCATTGGAGAGCCAACAGGGTCGGGTCCGTTGGGGATTGGAACTGGTGGGGTGCTGAAGCGTCGCCTGCTGCACAGCAGCACTTGGGTCCCAATTTGAGGCGTCCCATACGAGTGGGTGCATGGAACGTCTTGTCTCTCCGGGAAGATGATCATCTTCCTCTGCTGTCGGAGGAGCTGTGTAAACTCCACATTTCAGTGGTGGCACTCTGAGGTGTGCAGACCGGGGACTGGCCAGATCTCTGTAGGTGGATAAACCTTTTAATGGTCTAGTCAGTCTGATGGCTTTCATACTCAGGGAGTAGCTGTTATAACGGATTGGCTTCTTCCGATGGTGTCCAATGTCACTCCTTTCAACGAGCGTATTATGGGATTCAGATTACGGCACTCCCTGGGTGCCTTGTCTGTTGTCTCAGTGTATGCTCCGACCAGTCTCGGCGGTCAGTGATGTCTCGGCGAGGGAGGCATTTTATTTGCAGCTTTGCTCGGTGGTTGATGGGTGACCACAAGGTGACACTCCTCTGGTTATGGGTAATTTCAGCTGGCTATGAGGATTGTCTCGGTCCCCATGGTTCTGGTGACCGTGGTAAAAGTGGCTCCATGTTCCTTGACTTTGCAAAAGGTTAGCGGCTGCGAATCACTTGATCCTGGTTCCAGCTCCCTGAACCACATCGTTGGACTTCGTACTCCAATACTGGTGGTGCGGTGAAGGAGATCGATCACATCCCCGTGGGCAGATACTGGAGTCTCTTACAAAACTGCAGTGTCTACAGAAGTGCCCAGTTTGTGAATTCTGACCACAGACTTGTTGTTGCTACTCTTAGGATACAGCTTAGATCCAGTAGGTTACCACCTACTAGAAAAATGAGCCTGGACTTGGCCAGACTCCATGACCAGGCTGTTTCTAATCAGTTTGCATGCAGTTTGTGTGAGGAACTTTCAGATTTGGATGTGACTGCCGATCCTAATGTGATGTGTGTTACCAGTGTTCCCAGAAGGAGGTGTTTCATCTTGCAGGGCACCCTGGATATCATTGAGAGGAGTCGCAGCGCACGGCTCAATGGCAACTCTGGTCTGTACCAGGAACTGAGAAGGACAGCTGCAAGGGTTCTGAGGGCAGATAAAGAGGCGTCTGTTAGAGGAATCTGTGAGCAAGTGACACACCATCTGTGGTCTAGTGACCTACATCCTGCTTACAGAGGAATCGAAGCATTACACACATCTGAATCTGTTCCTCGGAGAGTCGCAGTCAGGGCGGCTGATGGAATGGTCTTTACGGATGACACTGCAGTTGTGAGCCGCCAGGCTGGTGGTAAGGCTGTCTGCCTGGCATTGCAAGCAATCTTTGCTTCCATTTGGGAGACTGGCATCATCCCAACTGACGAAAACAGGACTCGTCGTCCCCATTTGGAAAGGGAAGGGTGACTGCCTGGATTGCAGTAACTAAAGGGGGATAACACTGCTCTCGGTGCCAGGAAAGGTCCTTGCTAGGGTCGTCCTCAATAGGATCCGTGATCACTTGCTCACCTTCCAGCAACCGGAACAGAATGGTTTTACACCTAAGAAGTCTACCATTGACCACATCCTGGCACTGAGGATTCTCATGGACTATTGGCAGAGTTTCTTTGCAGCCTTTGTTGATTTTCACAAAATGTTCTACTCAGTTGATCGAGCTGCCCTGTGGGACATCCTGAGAGTTCGCGGGATCCCCTCAAGATTGCAGGATATCATGGCCGGCTTGTACATTGGTACTGTGAATGCTGTGCAAAGTAGAGGCAGGACCTCTACTTTTTTCCCAGTTTATTCTGGGGTTTGTTCTTGCTCCTGCTCTGTTCAATGCTTGTATGGACTGGGTATTGGGCAAGGTCGTAGGGACCAGCGGCTATGGGACATCTGTTGGTGAAGAAAGATTCACGGATCTTTACGGAGTCAATGGAGGCTCTGATCGTGGCACTCGAGAGACTGAATGAGGAGTCTCAGTGTCTAGGCTTGCGAGTGTCCTGGATAAAAACCAAGATCCAGGCCTTTAATGACGCTGGAAAGGAGTGTGTGGCGCTCCCAATATCCATGCAAAAGGACAAAGGTCCAAGTCTTTAGAGTTCTGGTGCTTCCTGTCTTGCTATATGGTTGCGAGACATGGACGCTATCCAGTGACATGAGACGAAGACTAGACTCCTTTGGTATCGTGTCTCTCCGGAAATCCTTGGGTACCATTGGTTTGACTTTGTGTCGAATGAGTGGTTGGTCATGGAGTCCCAAATGAGGCACATTACCTGCATTGTGAGGGAGCGTCAGTTACAGCACTATGGCCATGTGGCGCGTTTCCCCGAGGGTGATCTGGCTCGTAAGATCCTCATTGTTGGGGACCCGCCAAAGGTTTGCTCAAGTAACACCCGGCTGCGGCAGACAGAGGGTCATTTCTGGACCATGTGTTTGCCTGGGCGGTTGCAAACCAGGATCCCGAGTTGTTTCATTGTGAAGTGGGAGCAGCAACGCACTGTACTAGTGCATGCTCCCCAACTTGACTTGACTTGTTATGGCATGACAAATTTATAAAAGGATGCTTACCTGATGACCCTCACTATTTATTGCATTCTGATTCATTTGTACTGAACAAAAACACACCAATGAGCATGTAATTATCCTTAGTAGTTTTTACGTAATGACTTCTTTTCAAAAGCACCTCCTACTAACAGAAAAGGACCAACGATATATTCATTATTCAGACTCCACAGAGACCAACGTAAGAAGACATAATGGAGTCTGAAGGCAACATTTTCATCATTTACATTGATGCAAACAATTTTTCCAATTTAGACTTGAGTATCTTGCTTTTTAAAGGGTCTCACTATGGCAGTCAGTGTTACTTTCTCACAGCTCCAGAGACCTGAGTATGTTTCTCAGCCTCTTCATTGTCTATCAGTAATTTACACATTCGTCCTGTTCTCAGAATTGTTCTTGAAGTGGTTCAGTTTTCTCTAACATTGAAAGGAGCACATTTTAGAATATCTGGAGGCCCTTGATCATCTTACATGGATGCGTGAGTTTGTTTTGCAATGGACCAGCACTCAGTCTCTAGCTTTTACCCAACACAATTTGACATTGGCCATGATTCCCTGCAACCCTGTAATGGATGAGTCTAAAAAATGACTTGTGGATTGTTAGATCAATGTTTCTGTTCTCTCAAGAATAAAAAATTACCTTGATGATTTTCATTTGGCTGAATAAAACATGAAGAAAGTGCAAAAAGAAAAGTACTTTCTAGAATTGACAAGAACACAAACACTTTGAGTTTTTAAAGTTTTAAAATAATACTCACTAAGAAAACAGTGTATCCTTTTTGGCCTGTAATGTTTCTTGCTTTACTTTAACACCATCTCTTTTTATCCTCTGGGGATTTTCACCCGGTTGACTTTCCCAACACTCTTTCTCTCACTTATTACAAAACTCTGCTGTTCTCTTTCCACCATTCTTTTAAAGATAACATTGGCTTTATTTTGTCAATAACTATTTCCTTATACCGCTTTCTAGGTTCTCCTTTTTGAGTCACCACTATTTAATCTCTAGTGTTGCCCACTCTGGTCTTCCTTTTCTAATCAATTTGACTCTGAAATCTATTACTACTAACTTATGCTGTGCTTTTACACTCTCTCTATTTATAACCTCACAATTCTTGGATTCCCTGCATTCCTTCAAAGGAGAAATTAAATTTTTCTCTCTGCTTCCACTCCTTTGTGTCACATACTTCCCCCTTTCTCTAAAAAGGTATTGACTATCAAAAGTCATTGCATGACCTACTATCAATATGCCCTCTTCATTTGTCTCACCCATCCTTCAACCAATATGTATTCTCCCAACTGTCTCCCTACTCCTTGCTAAATCTACATTTAAATCTCCCTCTCTGGTGTTATACTTATGTTTCCATATTCCTCCAAAGACTTTCCATTTCTTCCTCTTCGCATCCCATCTGGGAGGCATATGCTCACATGATGTTTACTGGTACATTCTACACACTGACTTTAAGACTCATTATTCTGTCACATGGTAAACCTGCCAAGTTTTTCTTCACTTCAGTTGATTCATAAAACATACACAATTCCTTCCTTGCTCCACTATACAATACCCTGCTTCTCTTTCTTTTCCCTTGTAGCTCTTTAACCGTATCTCTTGTACACACATATCTGTCTTTCTTCTCTTGATTATATCTGCCAACTCTCTTCCCCTAGAGTTTAGGACTTCAATATTTTGCCATAATCTTCCCTTCGCTTTGAGGCAACACCAACAGCAGCTCCATCACAGCAGTCTGTTCACAACAGCAACATACTCACAGTGGAAGAGTTTGAGGAGAGGCGGGTGATGAGGAAGGTGTAACCGAGGTAAGCTGCAGGACCTGACGATGTGGCTGGACGGGTGCTGAAAGACTGTGCGGATCAACTGGCCAGAATCTTCACTAGGATTTTCAACCAGTCCCTGTCCCAGGCCACTGTCCCATCCTCCCTCAAGTCCTCCATCATTGTTCGCTGCTGAAAAAATCCATCACAAACAGTCTGAATGATTTCAGCTCAGTGGCACTCAGATCTGTCATCATGAAGTGCTTTGAGAAACTGGTCCAGAGTCACATCATCACCTGCCTGCCAGCAGACCTGGACCCATTTCAGTTTGTTTACAAAGCAAAGAAATCCACGGCGGACGCTGTGGCCACAGTCCTTCAAGCTACCCTGACCCATCTGGAGCAGCAGGGGAGTTACGCCAGATTGCTCTTTGAGGACTTCAGTTCGGCATTTAACGCCATCCTTCCACAACTTCTGGTGTCCAAACTGGCAGATCTGGGACTTCCATCACTCACCTGCAGTTGGATACTGGACTTTCTGTCTGGTCGCTCCCAGAGGGTCAGGCTGGGTCCCCACACCTCCACTGCTCTCAGCCTCAACACCGGGACTAAGCAGGGTTGTGTGCTCAGTCCGCTCCTCTACACCCTCTACACATATGACTGTGTTCCCACTCACCATAGAAACAAGATCATAAAGTTTGTGATGACACGACGGTGGTCGATCGGACTCATCTCGGGCAAGGAGGGTGAGCTGGCATACAGGGATGAGGTGGAGCAGCTGTCAGAGTGGTGCAGAGTCAATAACCTGCTCCTCAATACCACAAAAATGAAGGAGCTTGTTATTGACTTTAGAAAAAACAAAACTGACATCCAACCACTCGTCATTGGCGAGGCCTGTGTGAAGAGGGTCCCGGTGTTCAGGTTTCTGGGCAGAGAGCTGAAGGATGACCTGACCTGGAGCGCCAACACCAAGGAGCTGCTGAAGAAGGCAGAGCAGAGGCTGTGTTTTCTGAGAATACTCAGAAAGAACCATCTCCCCAAAAATCAATATTGGGCACAAAATCAAGAACACATTGTCCAGTGACACAGCATGTTGTTAACAGTTATAATTAGCATTTAATTTTAAGTTTTAAAAAAACTGTGTTTAGTATGTAGTTATTAAAAACAGATGAGAGTAGTTTTAAGATTTGGACTGTTCGTTATACACTGTCACATATTAATTGTGGTTTTGAAAAAGCAACCGAAGCAATACTAAACTAATGTAGTTTACTTAGCTGAAATGTTCATTGACATTTTTTTTAAGGTTCCTGTTAGCTCAGTGTTTCCAAAGCTCTTCTATATGTGGGTAAAGTTATTTAGTTCATTGTACAGATGTTGTCAATTAGAACAAGTTAATTGTAGGTTATTTCTCTCTTTTTCTTCTTATTTAGAACAGCATACATATAATTGCTAACAAAATACACCACCATTTTTTAAACTATCAATGCGGTAGGCAATGGATTTGGATGCATTCTGTTTATCCATCTATCCATCCATTTATTGTCACACTTTTGTCAGGACTCTGGGATGCTATATGTCTGTCCTGGCAGCATCTGGTACAATGTAACAGCCAGGCCAGTTTCACCTGGCCAATTTTATTGTTTTTATTTTAAATACATATTTTCCATATACAATTTATGCAACCACTCATTACTGGTGTTTACTTATTTTGGTTTGAGTATGATTGTTTTTTGTTGAGTGCACTGCAAGATTAATACAATTAACTAGAAAGACCTTTCTGTTTTAGAAGTTCATCATAAATGAGCTTGAACATTTATCATCTGCAGAACCTACGCACTAAAATGTGTTATGAAAGGTTGGACAGAAATACAAATGTCCATCCATCTATTTTCTAAACCCCCTTAATCTTGAGCAGGGTTATGATGGAGCTGACACCAATCCCAGCAAGCAGAGAGCACAAGGCAGGAACAATCCCTGGACAGGGCACCATTCCATCACAGGGGGAACATATTCACTATGGCCAATTTAGCATCATCAATCCACCTAACCTGCACGTCTTTAGACTATGAAAGAAAATCAGAGACAGGGAGAACATGTAAACTCTACACAGGGAGGACCTGGGAATTGAAAACTGCTCTGCTTACTGCAAAGCAGCAGTGCCACCAGTGTGCCACTGTACCACTTAAGATATGATCATGTCAGACATATTGCAAATGGACTTGGAATTAGATTGTAGATAAAAATTTAAATGAAACGAACAAAAAATATTCACTTCATTTTTATATTATTTATGGACATATCTTAGCATACAGTACATTGTTGCTTGATTAGAACAATTGAGCTTCTTGTGCACAAGCCAATACTAAAATATTTAGGTTGCCATTAAGACAGTAAGTGTTCTAAAACAATAGTGAATTATGGATGAAATATTTAAAGAACATATATTGGTTCAAATTATCCATCCATTATTCAACCTACAAAGTCATGGGGCTCTGCCGGAGCCAATCCTAGCCAACACAGAGCGCAAGGCAGGAATAAACCTTAGGCAGGGCACCAGCCCACCGCAGGGTGCAAACACACACACACACACTAGGGATAATTTAGAATCGCCAATGCACCCAACCTGCATGTCTTTGGACTGTGGTAGGAAACCCACACAGACATGGAGAGATCATGCAAACTTCACGCAAGGAGGACACAGGAAGCGAACCCAGGTCTCCTAACTGTGAGGCAGCAGCGCTAACACTGCACCACCGTGACGTCTGGTTCAAATTATGTATATGTTTATTAGATTTTTTATCATTTTTTTATTAATTTGATAGAATTTAGTTTAAAACCCATGTTGGTTGATGAATAACATGAAATGTGTTTGTAATCACATACACTGGCATAGTGCAGATTTTGTGAGCCCCCTGCAATAATGGAGTTGGGGCCCATCCCTGATAAAAAGCATTTACAATTTTATCCTGATTTAACATTCCCATATTTAGCATTTTCAGACATTTAACATTTTTTTGGATACTGTTGTTAACATAAAAAAAAACCCTTGTTGGAAAAACTGTGAGTCTTTTAAGGCTACGTTCATTCAGTAAATAACAGGGACTCTATTCTGACTTTGTCGATCCATCTGACTTTGTCTCATATCTGTTTTACTGCTCAGATAACTTCTGCCTATCCGGAATATGCACTGCTTACATTAAAAATGAATAAAACAATTTTGTCAGACAGATGCAAACTAAAAGATGCTGACTGCTGATCTACTTTATATCATTTCAGTGTAGGATTTCTTGTAATCCTAAACTTGTGATGGCAATAAAGAGAAACAGGAAATGAAAGATCAGAGCAGTTAGTTTGAGCACATTTATCTCTACTGGTATTCTGTGCATAAAAACATACAGCCCAAAGGACAGGAGACAGAACTGAGAGTGATGAGAGCAATTTTGATTCAAGATGGTCGTTATGAGAGCAATATAAACACTTTCTAAAATGTTTTGATTTCATTACTTCTGTAAAAAATCAGATCTTTGTTACGTAAGAGTGAAAAAATGGGAACTAGACTGCAGTGTAAATGTCGCCTTTTTCATTTCAAAGGTTTACAGCTATGGTGAAAAACAACAAAGAGTCATTCATGAAAAAGAATAAAAATTGAAAGCAAAAAAACAACAATAATAATTCAACAGATTGCAGAGACCAAATCAAGATACTTCAAATTGGATGATAACTACATCCTAAAAATAACTGTGGTGAGAATATATACAAAAAACCCTTAACACAGTAAACTCAGCCATGTTCTGATGGAATCCTAAGAAATCCTTGACTCTTTCCTGCATTTAATTCTTTTTTTTTCCCCATTGGCTCCTAGAAATCTAGGAAAAGCTTGGGTTGCAGCTGGAAGAGGTGTTGGCGGTGCCAGCAGGGGGCGCTTACCCTATGGTCTGAATGTGGTTCCCAATGACCCAGTGCAGTGACAGGGACACTGTGCTGGAAAAATGGTGCCATCCTTCAGATGAAACGTAAAACCAAGGTGCTGACTGTGTGGTCATTAAAGATCCCTAGAAATCCTTCAATAAGACCAGGGTGTATCCCAATGTGCAGCCTAAATTGTCCTTCATGGTCTAGTCATTCTGGCCCATGAATCATCCCCTGTCTCTAATTGGTTATCTCTCTCACAAATTACTTAATAGCTCATGTGTGGTGAGCGTATTGGCACAAAAATGACCACTGTCGCATCATCAGGTGGATGCTACACATTAGTGGTGGCTGGTGGTTGAAGTGGCTTCTCACTCACTATGTAAAGTGTAGTGAGAAAAGTGTTATATAAATGTAAAGAATTGTTATTATTATTAAAAATGCTACATGGGTGTCCTCCTATATTTCAAACAAATGTTTAGTTTTTCTGCGGTGGGTTGGTACCCTGCCCAGGAATGGTTCCTGCTTTGTGCCCTGTGTTGGCTGGGATTGGCTCCAGCAGACCCCCGTGACCCTGTATTCGGATTCAGCGGGTTAGAAAATGGATGGATGGATGTTTAGTTTTTAAATTAAACCATGCTGTGCCTGGCCGATTTTTTACAGTTTGGAAGAAAACTGTTGTGGTATTAACATATAACAGCAAAACATTTTGAGACTTCAATATTTTTATTGACTTATTTCTATTTAAATAACTGCATATCTTTATTTCTGGCTTTGTCTGGATCTGTCAAGTTGCTCTTCACATCCTTATAAATAAGCTTGTGGTCATCTGCAAAAGCAAGCTGACAAGCAGAGGAAACCTTTTCTGTCACGCTTGCTTGATTCACCCGATGTACAGCACAATCATTTGCTCCTTTTATGATAAGGGCAGCATTTTGCCAATTGCCTTTTCCACTGATACTTTAAGTTTATATGTTTTGTTAGTTTAGCAATGGCCTGTTGTGCCAGTTGCTTGACTTGGGCAACGCTTGGTTATTTTCTCTTTCTTATCATGATGGATCCCTTCATTGTCTTCTAGCTAACTGCAGATTTTCTTGCATTCACCCATCTGCTGCCTGTGACATCACCAGCTTTCCACTGTTTTGCTTAGTCTTAGTCCAAAAATGCACAAAATATTTTTTTCTATTTGCAAAAATTAAATATATTTTTGTGCCTGAATTTGTGGAGGTTTGCTGACAGGAGGATCCCTGCCTCGCATAGAATACGGAAGTATCCACTACACCAATGACCAAAATTAAAAGTCTTGCATCACAAAGTCTGTTGACTATATTTATTTTCAGCAGAATGTTTTTGCATATTTCATGAATGTATTGGTTTTTAGTAGCTGAGCTTTCATGAACTAAGTAATGGAAATGAGTTTGTTTTCCCAGATTTCACAATGTCTGACCGTTATGCAGCAGCGCAATAGTGAGGTAGTGACTAACAACCTGACATTACAATATTCAGTTTTTGTCTTTGCTAAAATCTGCTGCTGTGGTTTGATTTCAGAGCAGTAATGGTGTACAAAAGATAACAAAACAAATATTTTTGTCATGATCTGGCAGGGATTCAGAAATTCTATGTGTCTAACTGGGAGATCAGCTAAAGGTAACTCTAGAAACAAGTGCAGCTCTAACAAATCAAATCATTAATATGACGTGCAAGAGTTGCCTTCTATTATAGCAATTTCATCCCTCCGTTTCCAGTGACCATCCAGGAAGTGAATATACGACCTGTGCTCTAATAGGACTCACATGAATCCCTGTTTTGAGGTGCTTTAACTCATTGTGGTATTGGTCCTACATCTTGTTTGATTAAACGCCAGATCTTGGAGGGAGAATTCTGCCAAAACTGTAGGTGATCTACACAAACGTTTGTGTTGTTCCTGCTATTTTGTGCTTTTTTTCTGGACTTTTTCTGTTGTTTATATTTTGAAGTGGATTATAATGTGTGCATATTCATGTATGGCACCACATCACAGACACTGCTATATATAAAAGTGTCCACTTCATTCCTCTGCTTTGTTTGGTGAAAGATGAGAGGTATCATCTCCTAGAAATAGAAAAAAGATTTTGTTTTAACGAAACACTTCTATCACCATGTAACAGCTGTGTTGTTCCTAAAAGCTGGTTGCATTTCCATGAATAGCAACTGTGACCTGTTCTGCTTGGTTCCTGGAGGTTATCAACATTTCACCTGGCAGTAAATGCTCTGTACTTTTCAATCACCCAGTTAATGCACTACAGGCTGTTTTGTTTGTCTATATGTTTGTCCACTGAGGTTGTGACAAACATGTTTTTTGCTTACTTACCCAAACTCCCCAGATGGTTGAGTTTCTAGCTGTCTGTACATCTATGTCAAATGGATGGGTCATGTGAGTCTTTTCTAGGTGTATATTTAAAGTGTAGATCAGGGAAGGATTTACAAGCTGCACAGACAGTTTTCTTTACCCTGAGACACGAAGACCACAAGCAGGAAGAAGAATCCTTACTCTGCACGCTTGTGGTCCAATATTTCTGGATTTTTTTTCTTACACCTTGGCTTGTAATGGCTATTACATCGATAGAACCTAAATTTTCCCTTTTTTCAGCTGTATATCCCAAACAAATATATAAACATATTCCTGTCTCATCTACACAATCTGTTGACCACTAACAGATTGGAAAGGATCTTTCATTCCTTCTGTAAATTATTCAAGGGCAATTTGGAGAGCTTAATAAAGATTAATAATATCACCTCCAGGCAGCTATGATGCCATCCTTTTGTATCCAAACTCAAACTTCTGGTAACCTCAGCTATATCTTGATATCATGTTGTTTTATCATGTTAATCAGATCACCTATGACATGTACATAACACGGAAGATATCAACTAAACTCACAGGTTATTTTCTAAATGAGGAATAGAAAGAAATATCAAAACCAACTATGGAACTGTTGCTTGCAACCAGGTACATCAAGAGCCAATGCCAGACCCCAGCAAAAGATTTTGATCCCTTTGTACTTCAGCAGCAGGTGAAGAAAGAGAGATCCCATGTGTGTTTCCGCACAAGATATTTTTACAGAAGACATTCTTGGTACAGTCATCAGGGTTTTAAATACCCAAAAACAAGTATACATATCTAAAGAAAATGTGATTGCCTTGTGTTTCTCAATCAGGGGGCATCTATGTTCCCCTGCTCAATCACATGTGACCAGTGACTAAAAACTGTCAGTGCAAACATTCCTATATATTATTAATGAAGACAAACTGTCTACAAAATTCTTGTCACACCAAAGGAAACAGCAAAAACTTGAACATACATGGAAACAATATTTTACATCATTCTGCCTGTGAGGGTCCCTGTGTGGGACAGCTAAAAGAACCATGATTAGACAAGGGTGCACAGCTAACAAAACAGTTTCCACAGGGAACAGCTGGTCTGAGGGAGAGAAGAAGGTGCTTATAGAGTATTACACAATCCTCGATTCACAGGGACTATCTGTCATGTTTGAAGAGCATTAAAATCAGAAGTTAGAAAATAATTATTCCTACCCCACTTAGGCACTGGTAATTTAAAGTGGTAAAATCAGCTCTGTCATGATTTCCCAGGGGTTAAGCACTATGATTAGTCTCCTGCTATCAGTTAAATATTCAGCAGCTACTGGATGGTGTTTTACTAACTCAATAAGTTTTGTATTTACACATGCAAACTAATCAATTTGAAATTTTTATTAAACTTAGTGCAGATGGACAAAGGTTAACATGAAATGCAGATGAACAGCATTTAAGTCAGAAAAAGGGATTTATTCATAGAAACATCTGTTTTACAGATGTTTAAGGAATAAATAGCACTGACGATGGCAGAGCCAAAAACGGTCACAACCAAACATCGATCTTATCAGACGCTTGTATCCGATCTTGTGGTTGGATGTGAATTATGGAAAACTAATTTACTATTTAAATATCACAGCTGTCGCATGATTAAAATATAAATGCACTTCATTTGGGCAAATAATTTTTATAAATATAGATTACAAATAATGTTGATTTTATTCAATCAAATAAACCAGTGCAGCAGAAGTTAAAATTAACAAAATATGTAAAATACTAAGAAAAACATATACTTACAAAGAAAAACAGTCAAATGTAGATTATTTTTTACTTTTTTAACTACTTGTAGTGGAAGTTTCACCAATAATAAACAAATCTAATAACAATTTTAAAATAAATTAAACTATGCACTAATGAAAAATCCTTTTAGTTTGTAAAACTTTTCCGTGTTGTTGCTATATATTTACTGTCAATAAAAGCATAACATACTGCTCAAAAAATTAAGGGAACACTTAATCATTCCAGTCTAACACCAAGTCAATTAAGCTTCAAGGATATCAAGCTGTCCAGTAAGGAAGCATACTCAACTGTGAATTAACTTCACCTACTTTGGTGCAAATGAAATTGACAACAGATGCACTGAAGAGGCAACAGCAAGACAACCCCAAAAAGGAAATGATGATGCCTATGGTGACCACAAATAATTGCTCTCTTCTTACTCTTCCTGACTGATTCTTTTGTAGTTTTATGTTTTACTAGTGTCCTTGTCATTGCGGGTTGCGTGAGGCGGTATCTGCAACCATGTTGCACATGTAGTCCAGCTCCTCCAGGATGGCATAACTATATGTGCCATCGCAAGAAGATTTGCTGTGTCTTCCAGGACATTCTCAAGGGCATGGAAGAGATAGCAGGATATGAGCCATTACACGAGGAGAGCTGGAGAGGGCTGCAGTAGTGCATTAACCCAGCAGCAGGACCCGTATCCGCTTCTTTGTGCAAGGAAAAACAGGAGGACCACTGCCAGAGCCCTACAAAATGACCTCCATCTGGCTAGTAGTGTGCATGTTTCTGACCGAACTGCCAGAAACAGACTCCATGAGGATGGCATGAGGGCTCAACATCCTCTAGTGGGACCTGTGCTTACAGCCCATCACTGTGCAGCTCAATTGACATTCGCCAGAGAATACACAATTGGCAGCTCCACCATTGGCACCCTGTTCTCTTCACAGATGAGAGCAGGTTTACACTGAGCACATGTGACAGACATGAAAGAACCTGTAGAGGCCATGGCGAATGTCACACAGCCTGCAACATCATCCAGCATGACTGGTTTGGTAGTGGATCAGTGATGGTTTGAAAGACATACCTTGTAGGTTTGCACAGACCACCAGATGCTATGCTACTATACCCTGACTGCTGTCAGGTACCGAGATGAAATCTTAAAGCCATTGTTAACTTATGCTGGTGCAGTGAGCCGTGGGTTCCTCCTGGTATAGGACAATGCCCGGCCTAATGTGACCAGACTGTGTATTCAGTTCCTGAATGACAAAGGTGTTGATGCCATTGAGTTGCCTGCATGTTCCCCAGATCTGAACATAACTGAGAACTTCTGGGACATTGTGCATCAGTGCATCTGACATCTCCAAGTTGTAGCAGTCCAGTGCCGCTAAGATTCGCACCATCAAGCTGATGGTGATTTATTTATTTTTTTATAGAGGATCCCAGGGACGCCCCCAGCCTTGGCCTGCCCGCACACACTCACAAACAAAGACAAAATAAAACACGCTGGAAAGTAAGGACAATTAAGAATATAATGAAATTAAATAATATAAATGGAAACAATAATACCACCCCGTACCCCTACGCCGATATTACATTAAATATATAAACACAAACACCACACAGCAAAGTCTGTGGAATACCAAACCAGATGTAATGAGAGATGACGAGAGTAAGTCCAGAGATCTGTATGTTGAAAGGGAAGGAAAAAACAGTCCTACCGGTAGACACTGTAAGGGTAAAGATGGATGGATGGTTCAGGAGAGCTCCTTTTCTTGCAGGGAAGCCAATGAATCCAAAATCAGTCTTTAGCACACATGTAGACAGGCAATCCAGACCCCAACAACAAATACAATCCAGGACACAGTGATTAAATATGACTTAATTAACAGAAGGCAGTCCGACAGGCAAACATCACACAAAATACAACGAAAAACACCTTTTTTCTCCCTTGACCACCTGCCCTCATTTTGAACTCCTTTGACCACCTTTGACCCCAACAGCCCCTATAAGGACTGCTGGGAGATGCAGTTCTCACTAGTAGTAGCACTGCTACAAAGTAGTGCCACAGACTGTTCAGGAGCTCAATAATCTCATCAGGAGGATGCCCAGATGTTGTCTGGAGTGCATACAGGAACATGGAGGCCATACACATTACTGAGTCATAATATGAATTGCCATGACGGAATTCATGCAAGTTGGATTAGCCTGGGATTTCAAATTTTGACCCTGATTTTCAGTCTGGTTTTGAATCAATGAGTTGGTAATTTTGCTTTCCACTGGCCATTGTTACTCAGTAAAGATTTTCCACTTTTTTTATTCATCAAGATCCAATATGTGTTTTAAGTGTTCACTTAATTATTTTGAGTACTGTATTTCCTATAGCTTTTGGTTACATGTCAAAATGCGATAGATAGATAGATAGATAGATAGATAGATAGATAGATAGATAGATAGATAGATAGATAGATAGTGTGACTGATTGGGGGCGCTATCGCTCCCTTGAACCCTTGTCCAAGATGCCAGACACCAGATAAAAGTCCAAAAGTAGACTATATTTATTCTGCACAGTGCACACAGCACCCTCTCCTCCACAATACTCATTTAATAACTCACAATAATCACAATAAACAATAATCCACCACTCCCAGACGTGTTGCCACCCTTCCACCTAGATCAGCTTGCCGTCTGGAATCTCCCCAAATCCTTTTATACTCCCTGACCCGGAAGTGTTCCACTCCCCAGTCCATGTGATCTCCTATCACTTCCGGGTCAGATCAAAAGTCCTTTTCTTCACCCCGGAAGCATGTCATTCCCCTTGTCCATGTGACTCGGATGTACTTCCGAGGCGTAGAGTAAATAAACACTGTTCCTCCCTGCAGCGCCTTCTAGTGGCCCCTGTGGTATCCAGCAGGGCTGTAAAGGAAAACTCCAATGTCCATAATTCCCCGCTGGCATTCGGGGCACCTCTATGCTGCAGGGAGGGCTCCACCTGGCGGTCTGGGGGTATTGGCCGGGATGAATGGCCGGCCATATTCCACAGTACTCCCCTCCCAGCGAAGAATTATAATTCAGAGCAGCCTGCCCCATGAGGGAAGCCTTTCTCCAAGAGGAGTTTCCGGTCCAGCCGTGGCTAGTCCTTGTTTCTTGTTCCCTGGAGAATCTAGGGGGAATATTAGTCTGATTCGACATCTGGTCCCCTGTTCTCCAAGGACAGTTTCGCCAAATGTGGCCCAACCTTCGGCATCCGTAGCACTGCCTCCGTCCTCCTTTTATTCTCCCCCTGCGGGACTGAAAACAATTGGAAAAAGTTATGTCCGCCCCTTTTCTTGCTGAGAAGGAAACCCCCGCCGCTTCTAAATATTCTTTCTAGCCTTTTCTTTCTTTGTCAGGAGACTCCTGTTTTATATTTGGGATCTCCTGTTTGCTTTGAGGGTTTCCACAGTCTGAGTCTCTCTATTTAATAAAAAGAGACCCTTTCCTGTCTGCACCCCTCTACACTTATTTTTTAAACGGTTCGGGGTATTCAGGACCTAATCGTTCCGAAAGACAGCACCATCCTGCTGCCCCGGATCAATCGGCCCTTCCCCCAACCACTAGGTCAATGTTTCGGCCTCTCTTATAGGGCACGCAGTGATTTGGCACCTGCTACTTATTAAAAGCGGGTCCAAATCACACTGTGTCCCTATTTCATTATTTACGGTACCGGTATTACTCACCTGTACTGCCACATCATATAATATGGGAGGCTCCCGTCCGATTCGCTGCAGGTACTCATTTACCTTTCGGATGGGCACCTCAGCCGTTTCTCCCAGATCCCTGATGATCATCTAAATTGTCGCCAGCATCTGAAATATACCTCGCAAGGGCTCGATTAATTTCTTGAGTTCCCACACGTTAACAGAATTAATTAATTCAGCCGGAGGTATACTCACCTCCTCTTTCTCCTTACCTGCTTGCCGGTAGCCAATGAGCCTGTCCGCCTTCGGCACGTGCACTGACGGGTCTCGTGGAGGCTTCTGGAAATTGGAGTTCTTTATGTTTGAGGACCAGGTTGCCTTCTTCGGCGGACTACGGTCTGTTTTTATTAATTATTCTGCAGACCGATCAGTCATTTCCTGGCCCTCCTTACCTTCTCGCGTGGTGAGCGGTGCTTCGCTCACCTCCCCCTTCTCCGTTGGAAAGTCCAGGACTGTCTCTTCAAAGGTGAAGTCGCAATCAGTGGGATGTGGACCTTCTTCTTCCCACAATTCACTGGGTACGGTCACGTGTCCCTCGCCAGCCGCTGAAATGCGGAAGTCCTTCTAGCTCGTCGGCTGGACTGAGAACGAAGCCCTTTCGTCGGGTTCTTTGTTCGCATCCGGCAAGACCTCCGGAGGGTCTTCCTTGAGGTATGTGCACAGAACAAAGTGTGCTATTTTAAAGATGTTATTCACAGAATCCCTGGCACATACCTCTTGGTAGTCGTTCTTCTCCGAAGGCCTTTCCCGACTCGTGCAGCCGATCTTCAGCTCATCACGAGCATCCTCTGTGACGAGAGGTACCTCTGCTGATGCTCTGCTTGCCCTTTTTCTTCCCCATTACGGACTCTCAGGGTTCTCTGCCCACAGAAAATTTAGGTACAGGTCCTCTGCAAATGACACTAGAGAATCCTGCCAACTATGCCACTGTGACTGATTGAGGGCACTAACGCTTCCTTGAACCCTTGTCCAAGACACCAGACACCAGATAAAAGTCCAAAAGTAGACTAGATTTATTCTGCGCAGTGCACAAAATACCCTCTCCTCCACAATACTCATCCAATAACTCACAATAATCACAATAAACAATAATCCTCCACTCCCACACGCATTGCCACCCTTCCATCCAGCTCAGCTCTCCGTCTGGGAGCTCCCACAATCCTTTTATACTCCCTGACCCAGAAGTGTTCCAATCCCCAGTCCATGTGATCTCCTATCACTTCCGGGTCAGATCAAAAGTCCTTTAATTCACCCCGGAAGCACGTCATTCCCCTTGTCCATGTGACTCGGACGTACTTCCGGGGCATAGGGTAAATAAACACTGTTCCTCCCTGCAGCGCCTTCTAGTGGCCCCTGTGGTATCCAGCAGGGCTGTAAAGGAAAACTCCAATGTCCATAATTCCCCGCTGGCATTCGGGGCACCTCTATGCTGCAGGGAGGGCTCCACCTGGCGGTCTGGGGGTATTGGCCGGGATGAACGGCCGGCCATATTCAAAAATAGATAGATAGATAGATAGATAGATAGATAGATAGATAGATAGATAGATAGATAGATAGATAGATAGAACCTGGGAAGCAAATATCTATAACCAGTTCCTTGGTTATGCTAATGTTAAGGTTCCGATAATTCTCTTTGCACCAAGAAACAAGGTGGTCTACCACAAGAGAATGCATATAGTCCAGGACCAGTCTCTCAAAAGTCTCCATGATGTGAGATGTAAATGCCACAGATCTGTAGTTGTAAGGTGAATAGGCACCTAGGTTAAGGTTGCCTTTTTACTCACTTTTACAATACTTTATATATAACTTACTGCAGACAATTGCATGTACTGTTGGTGGACTTCAACAGTCAAATGTCTTCTTGGTGTCCCGGAATTATGTATGGCATGATCATACTGATTTACAGTAATGAAAGAAGTGGGTGATAAAGGGGAACTTAATTTTCTGTAATGCAAAGTTTGCTGTATAAGAATAATGAGCAACCTCATTTCCCAATTTATACATGGTGCGACAAAATGCACTTGTCATTCACCGGATCTGTGGTTACATTGAAAAATAAGTTATGCTCCTGTGCTTTAGAGAAACACTTCAAGTAAGGCCTTTCGATCGAAGAATATCATGCTTACAGATATCCTCAATTCATGTTGACCTGTAATGACTGGTGTTATTTTCATTAAGTACTACTGTCTACAGTAGAATCATTTTCATGGATCAAAACATATAACTGATGGAGAGAACTTAGACAAAATTGTAGTTATATATATGGGCTCAGAACACACACTTGCAAGTATTCTCATCTGGTCAGCAGAGAATGCAAATTTTTGCTAATTTCTTAAGTCAAATGATAGTTTCCCACTATAGTGAGCAAAAATAGCAGTGTGCATCAGGATGATTTAATACTAAAGGCACACATGGGTCTGAAAAAGACTCCATCAGAGCTATGAAAAAATTCATTCATCTGCACACTAACCAATATTGCCTCACTCTGCTTGAGTTCCTCCTGGGTAGAAATGTCCCAAGAATTCGAATTCTTCCAAGAGTAGAACTTACTTCAAAATTTGACACTGCATATACAGGTATGCATTGTTTAACAGCATTCTGGTTAACGACCATTCACCTTAATGATCAAGCTTCCATACAGAGATCATTGACCAAATCAACCATCATCACAAAGTGGATGTACCAGATGTATGCAGTCAACAGTATGAAAAACAAACACAATAGGGTCTAGTTGCAGACCTCAAGAACTTTGCTCCATTGGTAAACCAATCAAATTGCATGCATCTGATGATATTGAGAGGCCTCAGAATTATATGTTATCCACGTAATGCAACATGACTAGTCATTTGCTTCTTTCTCAACACTCCCATTTCAAGGCATAGCTTATGTGTCAATCTTATAAAATAGGCTTAGCCTATGGTTAAGATTACAGTTATGGCAGGGTTATCCTTCTCAGGAGTAATGACAGCTATTGAACAACTACTGTATGTCTTATAGTGAGTGTGCTGTGTAGTAGGATTCCTCTCAGAGTTACATTTGTGTAAATTATATCATACAGACATATAAGAAGACTAATGAAGCAGCAAGAAGGGCCCATATCATACAGTATATGGAAAAGTTGCTTTTGAACTGGAGAGGGCACCAGACTCAGGATCGAACTATGGCACCATGATGATCACAGCAAAGCCACTGAGCCTATTTGAAATGTTAAAAGAAAAAGCTAGAACTGAATATGATGTGCAGTTTACGACTAGCTCAAAATGGTTCAACCACTTTAAGAAGTGTTTTAATTTGCACAATGTTAAAGTAAGTGGTGAGGCTTCCAAAGCGAAGACAACTGAAGAATTTGTCAAAAAAATGGATAAATGAAGAAAGATATTGGCCTGAAAACTAATATATGTGTGCCCACTTAATGACCAAATCGACTTACAACTGTCTGGTGAGGACAATGTGTGGTCTTTAGGCAGCACATGGGTGTATAGTACAGAAGATGTGGACAAGGAACTAAATATAATGAAAACTGACTTCCTAAATAGTCAAGTATCAAGTATGGATATATGAAAAATGATACTTAAATGGATAAACAATTTTGTAAGACCTACCGATGCATCTTGTTCTGTTACAACCATCAACTGTATGTCCTCTCTCACCAGATCCATAAACCTTCGCTTAGGCCTTCCACTTTTCCACTTCCCTGGCAGCTTTATCCATAGCATCCTTCTCCCAATATACCCAGCATCTCTCATCTGCACATGTCCAAACCAACACAATCTTGCCTCTCTGACTTTGTCTCCCAACCGTCCAACTTGAGCTGACCCTCTAATGTACTCATTTCTAATCATATCCATCCTCGTCTCACCCAATGCAAATCTTAGCATCTTTAACTCTGCCACCTCCAGCTCTATCTCCTGGTTTCTGGTCAGTGGCACCGTCTCCTACCCATATAACAAAGCTGGTCTCACTACTGTCCTGTAGACCTTCCCTTTCACTCTTGCTGATACCCATCTGTTACAAATTACTCCTGACACTCTTCTCCACCCATTCCACCCTGCCTGCACTCTTTTTCACCTCTCTTCCACAATCCCCATTACTCTGCACTGTTGATCCAAGTATTTAAACTCATCCACCTTCGCCAACTCTACCCCATGTATCCTCACCATTCCACTGACCTCCCTCTCATTTACACACATGTATTCTGTCTTGTTCCTACTGACCTTCATTCCTCTCCTCTCTGGAGCATATCTCCACCTCTCCAGGGTCTCCTCAACCTGCTCCCTACTATTGCTACAGATCACAACGTCATCAGCAAACATCATAGTCCACGGGGACGCCTGTCTAATCTCCATCACCATTGCAAATAAGAAAGAGCTCAGAGCCGATCCCTGATGTAATCCCACCTCCAACTTGAATGCATCCGTCACTCCTACCGCAGACCTCACCACTGTCACACTTCCCTCGTACATATCCTGTACAACTCTTACGTACTTCTCTGCCACTCCCGACTTCCTCATACAATACCACAGCTCCTCTCGAGGCACCCTGTCATATGCTATCTCCAGGTCCACAAAGATGCAATGCAACTCCTTCAGACCTTCTCTAAACTTCAACATCCTCAGAGCAAACATTGCATCTGTGGTGCTCTTTTTTGGCATGAAACCATACTGCTGCTCAGTAATCATCACTTCACTTCTTAACTTAGCTTCTACTACTCTTTCCCGTAACTTCATGCTGTGGCTCATCAATTTTATTCCCTTGTAGTTACTGCAGTCCTGCACATCCCCCTTATTCTTAAATATTGGCACCAGTACACTTATTCTCCACTCCTCAGGCATCCTCTCACTTCCCAAGATTCTATAAGACAATCTGGTTAAAAATTCCACTGCCATCTCTACTAGACACATCCATGCTTCCACAGGTATGTCATCTAGACCAACGGCCTTTCCATTTTTCATCCTCTTCAAAGCTGTCCTTACTTCCTCCTTGCTAATCCATTGCACTTCCTGATTCACTATCTCCACATCATCCAACTTCTTCTCTCTCTCATTCTATTCATTCATCAGCCTCTCAAAGTACTCTTTCCATCTGCTCAACACACTCTACTCGCTTGTCAGTACATTTCCATCTTTATCCTTTATCGCCCAAACTGCTGCACATCTTTCCAATCCATCGGCCCCTCTGTCTAGCCAATTGGTACAGGTCCTTTTGTCCCTCCCTAGTGTCCAACCTCTCATACAACTCATTATACACCTTTTCTTTAGTCTTCACCACCTCTCTCTTCACCTTGCGCCTTATCTCCTTGTACTTTTGTTTACTTTCTGCATCTCTCTGACTATCCCACTTCTTCTTTGCCATCCTTTTCCTATGTATACTCTCCTGAATTTCCTCATTCCACCACCAGGTTTCCTTTTCCTCTTTCCCCTTTCCAGATGTCACGCCAAGCACCCTTCTTGCTGTCACCCTTACTACATCTACTGTGGTTTCCCAGTTGTCTGGTAACTCTTCACTGCCACCCAGTGCCTGTCTCACCTCCTCCCTAAACTCAACCTTGCAGTCTTCCTTTTTCAACTTCCACCATTTGATCGTTGGCTCTGCCCTCACTCTCTTCCTCTTCTTGATCTCCAACATCATCCTTTAGACCACCATCCTATGCTGCTTAACTACACTTTCCCCTGCCACCATTTTGCAGTCTTCAATCTCCTTTAGATCAACTCTTCTGCATAGGATGTAATCTACCTGTGTGCATCTTTCTCCACTCTTGTATGTAACCCTATGTTCTTCCCTCTTCTTAAAATACGTATTCACCACAGCTATGTCCATGCTTTTGGCAAAATCCACTAACCTCTGACCTTCTTTATTCCTCTCCTTGACACCATACCTACCCATCACCTCCTTATCTCCACTGTTCCCTTCACTAACATGTCTATTGAAATCTGCTCCAATCACCACTTTTTGTCCCTTGGGTACACTGTTCATCACTTTATCCAACTCACTCCAATAATCTTCTTTCTCACCCATTGCACACCCAAATTGTGGTACATATGCACTAACAAAATTCATCATTACACCTCCAATTTCCAGCTTCATAATCATTACTCTTCCTGACACTCTTTTCACCTCTAAAACACTCTTGACATACTGTTCCTTCAGAATAACTCCTACCCCATTTCTCCTCCCATCCACACCATGACAGAAACAATTTGAATCCACATCCAATCCACCTTACTCCCCTTCCATTTAGTCTATTGCATGCACAATATATCAACCTTCCTTCTCTCCATCATATCTACTCTCTCCCCTTACCTGTCATACTGGCAACATTCAAAGTTCCTACCCTCAGTTCCACTCTCTTTACTTTCCTCCTCTCCTCCTGCCTCCAGACACGTCTCCCCCCTCTTCTTCTCCTTCTATGGCCAACAGTAGGCCAATTTCCGCCAGCACCCTGTTGCCTAACATTACTAGTGGCCGTCGTTGTTAACCCGGGGCTCAACTGATCCGGTATGGAAATTTGTATTGTTGTCCGCATATTGATTTGGCAAAGTTTTACACCAGATGCCCTTCCTGACATAACCTTCCCCATTTATCCAGGCTTGGGACCGGCACGAAGAAACTCACTGGTTTGTGCATCCCCTGTGGCTGGGTTACGAGCAATATATACTGTATATGTATATATATATATATATATATATATATATATATATATATATATATATATATATATATATATATATATATATATATATATAAAACATCAAGTTAAATGACTGACTAACACACTCACTAATCAACAAAAACTGTATTTTCCATTTAGTCAAAAAACTGAAATTTAGTAGGATGGTGCATCTAGGGCAGTAGGCATCCACTAGAAAGGAAATTTTAAATATATAAATATTCAGGGATAAACCCTCCTGAATAAAAAAATGAAATACCCCAAAATCTGAAAAATTCTTTGACAAATTTTATGTGAAATTTGATCATTAGCTTAAACACTCTTTTTTCATTTGTTGATAAATTTTTTATTTGTTGATATTCATGAACATTATGCTAACTTTCTTGCTCTGTTCTGTGCCGACAGCATGTTTTATGCATATGAAGGAGGCAGCAGAAGTGATCGACCATATGAATAGCACCACTAACCAAAAGAGTGGATAAATATTTGAAGACTGGGAGGTTGCCCTGGACAGGAAAAAAAAGGTGTGATCACTTTGTGAAATGGGAAAAGAAAGTTTGATGAAACTTGCAGAGTTCACTGGTTAGCTGTTGACTACACTTTTAGATGTGTATCAGCTCTCATCTTGGTTCTCCATTCTGCTCTGTTGACTTCTGCTGTCGCAGTGCTGAAAACCATACCACTCTTCAATCGCGCCACTTACAACATTAGGGTAGAAACCCACATTCTTTGATCGAGGTGCTGGAAACATCTGTCTTATAGAGTGGTACTTTAATTGGTAATGTGGAAGCCATAGAAACTGTGTTGCAACATTCGAAACTACTGGTCCACATTCCTTGCTCTTCATGCTAATACATCGGTGTAACACAGGGTTCCAGCAGTATAGCTGTGAGTACAGCAGCTGATTCAATTCAAAATTCCTTGCCAATTGCTTTCACAAGAGTCATATCATCTGAGGCCACAAGTAATTTTTAACAATCTTTAAGGTTACTGGCATATTCCACAAGTTGGTCCATGATAAATTAATCTTGTAACTCAACAAACTTGCAAAAACTGGCTAAATCAACCACGAGCTGATCAACTAGCTCACCCAGATACTGATGGCACTGGCAGAAGAGGATCTGTGGAACAACACTTTAACTCTTTGAGGGCTGAATATTTTTTCTGAAAACTCAGTTTTCTGAAAGGCACCCAATGTGCTGGTTTCACACATAAATCAACATAAAACATCTGTTGCTGCATGCTGTGGTTGCTGTTGGCAGCTGTTTGGCATTTCTGGCAGCAGTGGCTGTGCAGGGATGGCTTGATGGCCAGCAGGAATGCACAGCGAGCCAGCTACCTCTTTGTCTTCTCACAGCAGGTGGGCGACGATGGTAGTCCCAGTGTGACACAATATGGTTTGTACCTCATGTCATCAAAAGTGGTGGTCCTCCTAGGCAAACACTGCGGTAGGCATATCAGCTACATGAATGTGTTCAGCACCACGATCACCTGGGGACCGATAGGCTGATGCTGGCACCTCACTTTTGTTTTTGATATCCATCTCCAGAATACTTGCATCAAACTCAGAGTCCGAAAAGTCAGATTTCGATTCAGCGATAATACGTAAAATGTCCATTGAGTATTTTGTTTTGCACATTTGTTTTAGTCTCGCCAGATGTCGATGCCATTTTAGAGGCTGTTTGTTCTGGTTGAGGTCAAATCAACAAAGCTACATAACTTTCCTTCAACCAAAGAGAGTTGAACTAAAACATAAGGGTGAGTTCTGTCACAGTGTACAGCCCATTACCGTCCTCTACCCCTGAATTTTGACAAAAGTCAACATCATCCCTGAAAGAGTTAATGTGAGAAATGAGATGCCATTAGGTTTACAGATGAGGGCAGCAGTTATGAAGGTTTTAATGATGCATTGCCATTTTGTGCATCAGCAGTCTATTGGCTGGAATGGCTGTTTTATGAGCATTGCTCATCTCACCCAGACCAGCAGCTGTTAAACATGGCTCAAAAAATTCAATTCAGTGAGTCCACGGCACCAGAGCCTCTTCCAGCAGTGCAAGGAATACAGAAGGTGGTAGGAACGAAAACTTCATCTTCATTGGCAACTTTATATTGTTAAAATAATGACAGAACAACTGTTAGTATACGTTTTATGATTGTTATTTAATGCTGAAATACTGATAACTACAACTAAGAAGAAGCAGATTTTAAAAAAAGTTTTTTGATACATTTGCAGCTTCAACCAATCTAAGTGTAATGCTTACCTTAATGACGCTAATAGTGTAAACAGAAAGATTGAACATTTTAACACTAAGATATTAGATGCACATAAATATTGGCACCTGAAAAGACAGCTAAGAAATCCTCCAGCACTATCATATCTTGAAAGACACAAAGAGTGTCTGATTTAAAGAGAAGAGCTGAGCGTAAATGGAGAAAAACTAAACTGATAGTCCACTATGAAATATTGATGGCAAAAATAACTGAATATACTGTAATACTGCCTTGAGAGACAGTACTATTTTTCTAAAATTATAGCTGACAATGCTGAAAAGAGTTTTATTTTCAGCAACTGATTGTCTTTTAAACCCAGCTCACTCAAGGGAATGCCTTCTAAAAACTACTAGTGAAACTTGTGAGGCTTTTGCTATATTTTTTAAACACAAAATAAATTATATTAGGAATAATATACTACATCCCTACAAAAGTTAATCAAAGTGAATCCCAGCATGTCCTTTTAAGCGAGTTAAATTCTTTCAATAGAATAGATTGACGAGAGCTATGCAGAATAATTTCTCAGCTGAAGCCTTCCACCTGTGCCCTTGACCCAGTACCAACAGGCTTTTTTAAAGAAGTCTCTAATGTCCTTATTGAATGTGTACTTGACATAGTGAACTCATCATTAGATACAGGGGTCTTCCCTGACATGTCAAAAGACTGCAGTTATTAAACCACTGCTCAAGGAAAACAATCTTGACTCCCCTGTTTTTGATCATTTTCAACCAATTTCTAACCTGCCTTTCTTAAGTAAAATTCTCGAAAAGGCAGTCATTATGCAGCTATATGATCAATTGAATAAACATGCTGTTCTTGACAAGTTTCAGCCAGGTTTTAGAACAAACCATAGTACAGGAACTGTACTGGTTAAAGTAGTAAATGTTTTTGTTCTTTTAGACTTGTGTCCGGCATTTGACACTATTAATCACAGTATTCTTATAAATCACCACAGTGGGTGGTACTCTCTGGCAGCGTCTTAATTGGTTTCAATCTTACTTAACAGGTAGAAAATGTTTTGTGAGTTGTGGTGATTATACTTCGGAAACCCATGATATTGTAAATGGTGTACCACAAGGATCTATTCTGGGTCTGCTGCTTTTTTCAATCTACATGATTCCATTAGGCCAGATATTCTTAAAGCACATGGTGGGATACCCCACCTATGCAAATGACACTCAGGTTTGTTTACCTATAGCGCCTGATGATTGTGATGCTCTTGGCTGTCTGATCCAATGTCTTAGCAATATTTCTAATTGGATGAGTAGAAACTTTCTTATATTTAATAAGAAAAGACAGAAATCTTAGTGATTGGCAAACATGGATATAGTGAGGGCATTAGGAATAAACTTAATCCTTTTGGTTTAAGAATCAAGGCAGAAACTAGGGGTAATTATTGACTCTGACCTAAACTTTAAATTGCATATTAACCAGATTATGAGGAGTGCATTTTTTCACTTGAGGAATATAGCAAATGTTATACCTTTTTAACTTTACAAGACACTGAAAAATGAGTTCACGCTTTTGTTTTTAGTGGACTACATTACGGTAATGCACCCCTAATAGGACTACCTAAAAAGACATCAATCAACTGCAGTTAGCACAGAATACAGCTGCCAGAATCTTAACTATAAAGAGAAAATCTGAGCACATCGCACCAGTTTTAGCATTGTTACATTGGTTGCCTGTGTTGTTGAGAATTGAGTTTAAAATATTACTAATGGTATATATAGCCTTAAATAATCATACAATTATCATATTCTTCAGGGATCAGCCATCAGTACTAATCTCTATTATTTTCTGCCTTCTTTTCCGGTTCTTCTTTGGTGGTGATTTGCACCACCACCACCACCTGATCATGGCATTATATAGCACCTTGAGCAACTTTGTTTTATATGAGCTATATAAATAAATGTTGTTGTTGTGGCATGCAACAATGCTTTACTCGACATAGTATTACACTACAGAAACCACATATGCTGCAAAGACAGCATGAACTCCACACTGTCACAAATGAGCTTTGTTTTAGAGCCTCTTTTTTATCACAACAATATTTTAACGGTCTGTTTTCACAACTTAGCAAAGTAGAGAGAGAGGTAGAACTGTTAGGCATGCAAGCACATAAGGAACAGTGTATCTTTTAACTCTCTTTACTTTTAACATTGCTTGTTGTGTGCAATAGGGTTGTCATGTGACACAGCAACTAAGACTAAGTTTTGTTGTAAGATATGATGTTGTCTATAGCTAAGCAAGGTGTCTCTCTTTAATGATTATAGGTTACTAGAGTTTTCCTCAGGTGTTTATTTCACAATGTTTCAGGAAATTATAGTACCTAAACAAGTAAGTATTTCATTGCACTCTGTACATGTGACACTATTACTTCTACTACTACTACTACAATGAGGTCAAAGTTTTCATTTATATTGCTGAATAAAACTTGTGACTATTTCTTTAAATTTAATCTTGTTTTCCACTTAAACGTTGTCACTTCTCCTATCTTGGACTTTGCCATCAGAAATAAAATGTGCTTGAGAACTTTGTCATGTGGTGTATAGACAACCATACAAAGAACAAATGACTTGATGCGCTAGTGAGCCCCTAGGGACAGTGTCCATGATGAGAAGAATGTGGAGGTTGTGGAGATTTAAAAATACCTGAGGATCCATCTGAACATTATACTAGATTGAGTATACAAGACATATCTTATGTACATCCAGAATAGTGTTTTCTTCTTGGAAAAGCTCAGGTGTTACTCTGTAACATGTGCAACAAGGTTCTGGGTATCTTTTAATACTGCTTAGCTTATAATGTCGTATTAATGTTGCAGCCTGCTGGGGTAGTGGAACAAGCTTCAGAAGCTTCAGATTTTACCAACTGAATAAACTGATTGGGAAGACCAGCTGTATTATATGACTGACCATAGACTCCCTAAAGACAATGACCAAAGTAGGATGATGACAAAAGTGAAAACCATCATAATTAATGCTGAGACTTTTGTTTGGGTGTGAATGTTTGTGTGCCTGGAGTAACAGCCTGTTCAGGACAGTTGTTTCCTTGCTCCCAATACAGTTGGAGTGGACATCAGCTCCCTGTGGCCCTGAACCAGATAAAAGGGTGGAAATATAAGATGTGTTAATGAAAAAAAAACATTTCATTAATTAAACAACTACTGTAGCAGAAGATACACAAAGATGGCTCATATTCTGAATCAAACTTCCAATTTTTTAAGAAATTATTTCACCAGATCAGGGCTAATTCCTTATAGTCTGGATATAATTTTTTGTTGGGTTGATGAATAAACATGTTAAATTATTTAAAGCTTGTTCCCTGTAATATTGGTCTAAGTAGTGAGGAGAAGAAAAATGTGAAACTCAAATACTGAGTGTTGAGGATAAAATGCTGAGTCTTGAGTATAATTGCACTTTTACAATAAAACTTTGTAAATGTAGAAAAAAAGGTAGGAAATAAATTTGCATTATTCTTCCTAATGTAACAGACATGCTACAACAAATACTTTCATTTTATATCAAGGCTTAAGCAGGTCAGGGCAATAGGGTTGCCCTTCCTGGCTACAATGTGTGAGAGAAATACCAACTTCAGACTGGGTGCCACATTCAGACACATATAATCATATGGGGTCATAAGATAATCTAACCTGTCACCTGTTGAGATGTAGGAGGGCAGTTGGAGTATGCAGAGGAAACTCCACACAAGGAGTACCAGCTACAGACGACTGGGGACCTTGCCACACTGGGAGACCTGGAGAACCAGGGGACCGGGAAAGGGGCAATTCCTATCCCGGGACGTAAGATGGAAGCTCTCCAGGATTGCATGTGAACCACGGAGCTGGGAAGCTCATACCTGTTTGGACCTGTGGCCACCGCCAGGGGGAGCCTGGATGGTTCAAGAGCCATGGACTGAAGCACTTCCGCCTCACCAGGAAGTGCTGTAGGAAGGTCATCAGGGAGCCCCTGGAACACATCCGGGTGCATTATAAAAGGGGCCGCCTCACTCCATTCAGGGAGCCGGAGTTGGGTGGAAGAGGACAGAGCTTGTGAGTGAGGAGTGGAGGTGGCAGAAGAAAAGTAAAGGACTGAGTTGTTGAGGCTGTTTTGGTGCACTGTGTTGTGCAAGAACAAAATAAACATGTGTGTTTGTGGACATCTTGTCTGTATGTAGCCTGGTATCTTTCACACTGTATAATTTCCAATATTTTATAATGTCGATCGTATGAGTTGAATGCAGAGAACTCACGCTATTGGTCCAAGAGATTATGATATGCTAACGCCAACCTGAGAGAGTAACCATGAAGCACACTGCCTTTTTTTTCTATGTATTGTGCCTACGTGACCACACCTAATACCCAAACTATTCCGAAGCGACATTTGCACTGTTTTGTGTTTTTTGGATCTCACGCCCTCATACACCTTTATCATAAGAGCACCCTTATCTATGATGAAGCGTTCAATCAGAAGAAAATATGAAGCTGGTTTTAAATTAAGTAGTTGAAGTGGCGAAAGAAATTGGTAACGCACTGCTGCAGCAAATTCCAGTTTCTGGGAAACTGGTGTGAGACTGGATGAAGCAAGAAGAAGCAAAAAAAAAAAAAAAAGAAGTGTTTAATTTTTGAACGGGCGTATAAATTGGGGTCTGATTTTATGATCGATTTTTCGGGTTTCAAGACCCAACTTATACACAAGTATATACAGTAAATATCCAGCCAGGTTTTCAACCAAGTGACTACTTCTCTTTCCGAGGTAAGCCTACAATGGTAACAAAATGAGTTGCTCCATTGTATTCACTCCAAAATAACTTCATTTCATAAATGTTTTAAAACTTACTTATTAGACAAACAGTTTTGTTGCTCACTTCAAAATTGAAGCATGAATGTAATGCATGATTGGAATCATATAATTGCAGGGACATGCAGTTGGTGGGGCCACTAAAACAGCATACATTGCTGCCAAAAATAAATCAGCAGACACTACATTTATGTCATTAGTTGGGTTTTTGGAACCAAGAATTGTTTTATTTGTATAGCAAATAAAATCTGACAAATATAGTGACATAAGAACAAAGAATTAATTTGATTTTAATATTCACATACACATCGGATAGTCTGGGGACAAGAAGTCTGAATGCATCTGCTTGTGACATCAGTATTGGTGGAAACTGAAAGCTACTATGGCTTAGTCCACGTGTCTTCAGGACCCTAGAATTCTCTGGTGGACACCAACGGTGAGAGAAGACATCAAGCATACAAATGAAAGGTCAAATTTTGTTTTGGAATTACATTTCCTAAAGGCAACATATAAAATGAGGTTTCCTAGGCAATGTGCTACACAAGAACACAAGCAAATGCAGGATTTAATGCAAGCAGCTTAAAATTTTAGGATAATCACCAGCCTTTTTTATACTTGACCGCTTTCTTGTATTTTCACAATACAGATTACAGTTTACAAGTAACAGTTTAATACATCCATCCATCCATTATCCAATCCGCTATATCCTAACTACAAGGTCACAGGTGTCTGCTGGAGCCAATCCCAGCCAACACAGGATGCAAGGCAGGAAACAAACCCTGGGCAGAGCGCCAACCCACCAAAGCAGTTTAATACATGCCAAACAAATTCAGAAAAAACAGCACATAACATTACTGTGGCAATTTTAGATACTAACAGTGCCAAGTGAATCTAACTCTTATCTCTTCCAGAAAATAATTTATTTTGGAAAAAATATAGATTTTAAATTTAAATCAAAATGTAAAACTCCACATAAGTACAAGCAAATACCTTACATGATGCAAAATATTGATGCCTAAGTATTAGGTTTTAATTACATTTTTTAAAAGTTGTATGAAATTTTTAAAGATATTTTAATGACTGTCCATGGAGATACATTTGGATAGCATGTTATGGTTATTGCATGTATCTCAGAAAGATCACACCCATTATTTTCTTTTAATACCTTTAATTTTTTTTTCTCTCTATTGACTCCTAATTGTAGCTTTAGTGAGGCTAGGCGCCTTTAAATTAGTAAGTGCTATTGAGAAGCTTGTCAGCATAGCTTGCATTTCTGTGGCACATGGCAGTTTCTCTAGGTCAAATTCTTGTAGACATTCAATCAGGGTATGATAGACTGATATGGCTGTGATTCCTCAGCAATCTAAATAACTCTTCCTTGAAAGCTGTTATTAAAGATAGCTTGCAAACCACTGCAACACTTTGTCTGAAGTATAAAACTCAGTTAGAGTAATAAATCACAATTTCTAAGAATAGCAACATTTAATAGGAGCCATGCATGAAGTTGAGGACCTCTATTCATTCTGTAAAGTTTTTTTCTTTCAATTTTTTTTTTCTCCTGTCATGTTAAAAATTTAACCCTGTCAATGGTGTCCAAGTTTTTCCTTTTAACCTCGTCAGTTAATTAAAGTCAAGAGTAAGCTGTTAAAATTTATAGGTTTTCTGTTTGTCCTTTGGCCCTAACCCTACATTGCCATTTAGAGCTCATTATCTTTCCATGGTGGTGGTTATTGTTTGATGCCTGTATAAGTTTTACAAAATAAAAGCAACTCTTAGTAAGTTTACATGTCCATTTTGGTAAAGGAGAGGAAGGCAAACTAAAATGAAAATAAAAGATTTTTTGGGATGATCATTTAGTGTAGCTTGCTGAATTATCTTTTTGCTCTCTCAATGTTGGGTAAACATAACATATAATATGAGTTATTTTAATTAAATACTATAAATTAGCCCAGAATAAATAATTTTGGATGTATGTGTCTATGTACTCTGTAATTTGTTGTCAATCCACTGTGGACACCAGGGGGTGCTCCAGCTACCCAAACCCAAACACAGACAGACACAGGGTACAAGTTTAGACATAAAGCCTCTTTTATTTTGGGAAACTCCTCTTATAACAAGTGTTTCCCACTCTGCCACAAGTACAAATACAATTTAATGGTACAATTAGGCATTACTTTGTCTTCTCTCGTTCAATGCCTCATCACAAGCTTCGTCCACCTTCCGCCCAACTCTGGCTCCCTGAACTGACACAGGCAGCTCCTTTTGTTTTAGCTGCCCTGGAAGTGCTTCCGAACATCTGCTAACGTGGTCTGTCAGCACTTCCAGGTGAGGCGGAAACCCCCTGATACAGGGCTGTTCAGTCCTCTCATCAACCCCTGGCAGCACCCACAGCACCCATCAAGGCTGAGTTAAAGAACTCCAAGTCCCATGATGTCTTGTGGGAATTTGGGGCACTGCTGCAACCAAGGGGGCTGCCATCTAGCGTTCCAGGGAAGCCAGTGCCCTGCAGTGGCAGGTTACATCTGAATTGGAGGGGCACCAATGTATTGGGGAGGCGTATGTGTAGGCTAGTCGAGGATTGTTTAAACTAGGGAAGGGGAGGGCAGGGAGTTTAGGACAGGCCAGATTTAGATCTATACATGGAAGAACAAGCAATGGTGTAGAAATAAAAATGCATAGTAATGTAAATTCTAAGCAAACACGTAAATGTCGAAGAATTAACACATTAAAAATAGCTTGCCTTAATGCTAGAAGTATCAAAAATAAGGTAAGTGAGTTGGAGTTGTATGTAGCAGAGCATAATTATGATATTATAGCAATAACGGAAACCTGGCTAAATAACAAAGATGGGGATGAGTGTAACATAGAGGGATACACATTTTTTAGGAAGGATAGACAGAACAGAAAAGGAGGTGGGGTTGCTGTTTATGCCAAACAGGGTTTAAATGTAAGTCATCTTCAGTTGGATGATGAGCCCCATCTTAGTGAGGACATGTGGCTTCGCCTGGAAAATATTTGGGAAAAAGGTCTTATTTTAGGAGTGTGTTATAGACCACCCAATTCAGACAGTAATTTCAACACACATCTTTTTAGTAATCTCAAAAAGGCAAGTTTACAGGGGATATTATAGTCATGGGGGACTTTAATTATCCAAATATTAACTGGGATAACCTTACAGATGGAGGAGCACAAGAGCAGGAGTTTTTAGAAGTAATCAGCGACTGTTTTTAACACAGCATGTTAAAGCACCAACAAGGGGTGAAGCCTGTCTGGATTTAGTATTCTGTAATAATCAGGATAGAATTGAGGGTGTAGAGGTGATTGAACCACTAGGGTCAAGTGACCATAATGTAATACAATTCTCAGTATTTTGTAAGAGTACAGATGCAAAGACTAAAATTGTTAAGTTGAACTTTAGTAGGGCTAATTTTGAGCAGATGCGACAAAGTCTAAGTAGGATAGACTGGGATAAGCTTTTAAATGTGGAGACAGTCGAGGAGCAGTGGAACAGGTTTAAAATGTTTTACATGTAATGCAGGACAGATACATACCTAAATTTGGAAGTAATAGGAAACTAAAAAAAACTCCACGATGGATTAATAAAGATTTAAAAAGAAGTTGCAAAGGAAAAACTGCTGTATAAGGCATATAAGACTAATGACTGCAAAGAGAACCGTAGCACGTATGAGAATATGAGGGCATCCATTAAGAAGGATATCAGTTGGAGAGGAATATCCAATATAAGTGAAAGAAGACCCCAAGAGATTCTTTCAGTATTTTAGTAGCAGAAGAACAGTTAAGGAGGAGGTCAAGTTCATCAGGAATAGTAAAGGGGAATTAAAAGATACAGACAATGAAATAGCAGATGCCCTAAACTTACATTTTTCTGAGGTGTTTACAAGTGAGCAAGTGGATAACCTGCCAGAGGTAAACACAACTACTAAGGAGGTACTGAGGGATTTGGAAATTGTAGAGGGAGAAGTGCTGCTCAGATTAAATAAGATGAAATCAAACAAATCACCAGGCCCAGATAATATTTATCCTCGTGTTCTTAAGGAGGCTAGTGAGTACATATATAAACCCTTGACACATATTTTTAGGAAGTCACTGTGCACTGGAGAGATTCCAAAGGACTGGAAAATGGCAAATATCATCCCATTATATAAAAAGGGTGACAGGGCAGATCCAAGCAACTATAGGCCAGTAAGCTTAACAAGCATCACAGGAAAATTAATGGAAGGAATTATTAAGGATAAGATTGAGCAACACATGGCAAGGACAGGAGTTATTCTGAACAGTCAGCATGGGTTCAGAAGAGGGAGGTCGTGTTTTACTAACATGTTGGAATTCTATGAGGAGGCAACAAAAGGATACGATCAAAGTGGAGCTTATGATATTATTTATCTGGACTTTCAGAAAGCATTTGATAAGGTGCCACATGAGAGGTTGGGCATCAAGTTAAAAGAAGTGGGAGTTCAGGGTGATGTTTTTAGATGGGTGCAGAATTGGCTCAGACACAGGAAGCAGAGGGTGATGGTGCGAGGAACCTCATCAGAACTGGCGATGTTAAGAGTGGTGTTCCACAGGGGTCAGTGCTAGGGCGCTGCTATTTTAATATATATAAATGATTTAGATAGGAATATAAGTAACAAGCTGGTTAAGTTTGCAGATGATACCAAGATAGGTGGATTAGCAGATAATTTGGAATCCGTTATATCATTACAGAAGGACTTGGATAGCATACAGGCTTGGGCAGATTTGTGGCAGATGAAATTTAATGTCAGTAAATGTAAAGTATTACACATAGGAAGTAAAAATATTAGGTTTGAATACACAATGGGCGGTCGGAAAATCGAGAGTACACCTTATGAGAAGGATTTAGGAGTCATAGTGGACTCTAAGCTATCAACTTCACGACAGTGTTCAGAAGCCATTAAGAAGGCTAACAGAATGTTAGGTTATATAGCACGATCTGTGGAGTACAAGTCCAAGGAGGTTATGCTCAACCTTTATAATGCACTGGTGAGGCCTCATCTTGAGTACTGTGTGCAGTTTTGGTCTCCAGGCTACAAAAAGGACATAGCAGCACTATAAAAGGTCCAGGGAAGAGCGACTAAGCTGATTCCAGGACTACAGGGGTTGAATTATGAGGAAAGATTAAAAGAGCTGAGCCTTTACAGTTTAAGCAAAAGAAGATTAAGAGGTGACATGATTGAAGTGTTTAAAATTATGAAGGGAATTAGTACAGTGGATCGAGACTTGTATTTTAAAATGAGCTCATCAAGAACATGGGGACACAGTTGGAAACTTGTTAAAGGTAAATTTCACAGTAACATTAGGAAGTTTTTCTTTACACAAAGAACGATAGACACTTGGAATAAGCTACCAAGTAGTGTGGTAGACAGTAAGACGTTAGGGACTTTCAAAACTCGACTTGATGTTTTCTTGGAGGAAACAAGTGGATAGGACTGGCGAGCTTTGTTGGGCTGAATGGCCTGTTCTCGTCTAGAATTTTTTAATGTTCTAATCATGAGAAAAGGTATTTAAGATGGTCAATTGCAAGTTGTGCTTCCCTTTGACTCTCCTCTGAAGAGTGACAGCATGGGGTCCTCAAAGCAACTCTCAAAAGACTTGAAAACAAAGATTGTTCAGTATCATAGTTTAGGGGAAGGCTGCAAAAAGCTATCTCAGAGGTTTTAACTGTCAGTTTCAACTGTAAGGAATATAATCAGGAAATGGAAGGTCACAGGCACAGTTGCCGTTAAACCCAGGTCTGGCAGGCTAAGAAAAATACAGGAGCGGCATATGTGCAGGATTGTGAGAATGGTTTCAGACAACCCACAGATCACCTCCAAAGACCTGCAAGAACATCTTGCTGCAGATGGTATATCTGTACATCGTTCTACAATTCAGTGCAATTTGCACAAAGAACATCTGTATGGCAGGGTGATGAGAAAGATGCCCCTTCTGTACTCACAATACAAACAGAGTCGCTTGTTGTATGCAAATGGTCATTCAGACAAGCCAGATTCATTTTGGAACAAAGTGCTTTGGACTGATGAGACAAAAAGTGAGTTATTTGGTCATAACAAAAAGCGCTTTGCATGGCGGAAGAAGAACACCGCATTGCAAGAAAAACACCTGCTACCTACTGTCAAATTTGGTGGAGGTTCCATCATGCTTTGGGGCTGTGTGGCTAGTTCAGGGACTGGGGCCCTTGTTAAAGTGGAGGGTCGGATGAATTCAACCCAATATCAACAAACTCTTCAGGATAATGTTCAAACATCAGTCACAAAGTTGAAGTTACGCAGAGGTTGGATATTCCAACAAGACAATGACCCAAAATACAGCTCGAAATCTACAAAGGCATTCATGCAGAGGTAGAAGTACAATGTTCTGGAAAGGCCGTAACAGTCCCCTGACTTGAATAACATTGAAAATCTATGGGATGATTTGAAGCAGGCTGTCTCTTGCTTGGCAGCCATCAAATTTAACTGAAATGGAGAGATTTTGTATGGAAGAATGGTCAAAAATGCCTCCATCCAGAATCCAGACACTCATCAAAGGCTATAAGAGGTGTCTAGAGGCTGTTATATTTGCAAAAGGAGGCTCAATTAAGTATTGATGTAATATTTCTGTTGAAGTTCCCACATTTATGCACCTGTCTAATTTTGTTATGATGCATATTGCATATTTTCTGTTAATCCAATAAAGGTAATGTCACTGCTGAAATACTACTGTTTCCATAAGGCATATCATATATTAAAAGTTGCTACTTTGAAAGCTCAGCCAATGATAAACAAAAATCCAAAGAATTAAGAGGGGTTCCTAAAATTTTTCATATTACTGTTGTTATCTAATAGGTACACATTCCCACTCATATGCACATATTTTTTTAAGTAAGGAAATTGCTTGAATTTAAAGTATTGCACTATTAAATACACTTATGATGCTAAAGTTGCTGTTGTACCCTTTCTGTTCCATTACATTAATCCTTAATGTTCTCTTGATTTTCTTACTATCCTATTTAATTATTGACTGTTTCATAAAAAAAGACATTATTTTTAATAATTAATATAACATTATAAAATCAGTAACATGACTTAATGTTTATTTTATTACTATCAAATACAATGTACAGTACCTTAATACACAGCAGTGAATGCATTACATAAATGAAAATGTATACTTTTTTTATTATTTACACCATCTTATAAGTCGCTTCCAGCACTATATCACATTTACAGTTAACATTAACAACACACTCTAACTGTGCACTATATTTTTGAAATGCAATATTCTGTTAAATAACACATTAGTCAACAAATGTCAAGTTTGTTTAGAGATTTATTTTCATGAATATACATTGCTGGTTTTGGCATTATTATCAGTACAGTACAAAGGTAGCATTGTTGCTTGTAACCTGCATCACACTTCAGTTTTGTCTTCTTTCAGTATGGTTCACTGTACTGTGCATGTTTCTGTCTGAAGAAATGAGCTACTGACTTATATTAGCCAAGTTTCAAAGGAGATGAATGTTTTATATATGTTGTGTAACCAGTTTGCTTGATATATTTGCTAAATTATGTCATAACTCCCTATAAAATAAAATTAAGTCTTTAAGACAGCAAAATATTGCCAAAATGAATCTTTAAGGAACATGCTATATTTGTAGTGGAAGCATCCAAGAATGTGACAACAAAACCCAATACTTCACTGCAACACATTTGAGCTTCTTCTTCATTGCCCAAAACTTTGACCACAATTCCTGGCATACTGTACATTTCTTATCCCTGTTTTATGACTTCTTACCAGACTCAGAAGAGTTCTGACATGTAGCTACTTTGATTTACTGTTCCTGGAGTGAGTTTTTATACCCAATTGCGCTGAAATAATGTCTAATCCTAAATATAAAAATTTGCGGTTATAATGTTTCAGCCGTTGTGTTGAACTACAATTAAATAAATTAATCTATCTTCAAAAAGTCTAAATTTGATTGCTGAAGTTTGATCTAAATATGGTCAAAAAGTATTATACTCCTTCATATATTATATCTTGTGGAAATTCTGTGAAGCCAGTTGGCCAGTGATTGCTGTCGCTCTCCTCTTCCTGCTTTGCAAATTCTGGGTCATAAGGGTTTGATGCTTGGGCTGCGTTTCCCTCCTAGATTTTGCTAGGCTGTTTTGTTGTTTTACCTTTTTTTAACAGGGCAGATCTTGATGGATAGGGTTCATGTTGAACTTTGACTGTTTTTACTGCATTTACAATTGGTTTTTTTTGACTGCTGGTTTCATTGTTTCTATTTCTCATTATGCTATTTAAACTTTGAAAAATATATAATAAAAAAAAAAAGATTATTCTCTTAAAAGACCTTTGCTTACGGAAATCTATAGTCACACAAAGCTGGGATGCCTAAACATAAAATTTTTACACCTGTTAATTAGCACACATAATATTTAAAGCATAGGATCATTTTTCTAAAGCCAACCACGCTTTGTATATGTATTCATTAGCATATTGTATATGTATATTACCTGTTTCTTTCAATTAACTTGGTACAAGACATTATATGACATTATTCTTTAAAAAGATCTTTGCACTGGCTGCTTACTATCCTTAGCTTTTCAACAGAATTCATAATGACTTACCATACTCAATTATCTATTTCAAAAATGACAGTAAATTATATAAAAATACAAAACTCAAACAGCTTTCATATTTCCTTTTATTTTATTAATAAACCTGTTCTACTTTATAACAGTATACTTAAATTTTGATACAATATTATTTATTCTCAATCAGAAAGGCAAAACAAATAATTAAAATTAATTATTTCTAATAAATTATATATCTTTACATTTTTATATATTTCAACTCTCACAATATTCTTAGAATTATAAATAAAATGGCAAATAAGTATTTTTGAATTATGCAAATTAAATGCAAAAGAAATAAGGAATAATCATCCATCCATCAATTATCCAACCTACTATATCCTAACTACAGGGTCACAGGGGTCTGCTGGAGCCAATCCCAGCCAACACAGGGCGCAAGGCAGGAAACAAACCCCGGGCAGGGCACCAACCCACCGCAGGGGAATAATCAGATAATTTGAAAAATAATATAAATATAAATAAAATATAAGTGTAAATAAAATAAGCATCCTGAATCTTTACTAACATTTAAGTCTTCTTTTATTATTCTGTTTTTTTCTTTTCTTGCCTTTCTGGATGCTTATGGAAAGTGATATGTAGTGTTTTTTAAATATGATATGTATTATTATATGTCTTACTCGGAGTGTAAGATTCCCAATTGTAATGCAGTTCTTAAAATCAATAAACAAATAAATTTATCACTGCAATTCAGATCCAAGTTTCCTATTAGTTATTTTCGTTAGGGTATCACTGTGTGGAATTTTGATTTTAAGCAGCATACACTAGTTTTTGATTATAGATAGCACTGACACACTACTTATTTAAAGGTTTACTGACTGAGATCAGAAGTACATATTCTTAATTTTGTGCAGTAACCGTTTTCCTATTAAAAAAACAGAAATTAACAAAAAACATTTTTTAGCTTTGTACTTTGTCTTTTAGCCTGAAATGTAAAAACTACATCCAACAAAGTATATCTGTCACTGTGACGGCCTACTGTTCACAGTATGAACTGGATGTGTGGTACTAAATCTGCAATAAATCTTTGGCAACCTTGAATTGAATTAAGCTGGTTACAAAATAGATGGATTGGGATTTCACACATAATCATTACATTTGCTTTAAAATATCATCACCTATGTGTTAACTATTATGATTTTCAATAAAAACTGAAAAGATTAATTACATAGAGAGGTTACAGCTGGTTTATTATTATTTGCAGTCTTCTCATCATTTGAGTATCCATTGTGCACAAAAATTCCTGAAAGCCAAATTCTAAAAGAAAATTATTATTCCTATGTTTCTTCCTTAACTTGTATTTACATACCACCTGGTATGGAATTTGTCACTCCCTGAAGGTATGTTTTACACCCATTCCAGGAACGGAAAATTAAAAATTTTAGGTGAGGTCTTCTTTACAGTTCAAGTTTTGGAATGTTTCATTATTACACACTGGCATCTAAATAATTGCAGAAAGATGTTATCTTACAGTAAACATTCATTTAGAAAAATGTGCTATTCTAAAGAAATCAAAAACTCTTACTTGCAGTGTCCAAGGTTCCACAGTAACAGATTTTATTATGTTTGCTGAATGGGTTGGCTTACCCTCTTGCCTGGCTCACACCATCTAAAACAAACTTGTCAACAATTAACAAAAGACTGCTTTGAGGCCTCACTTTGAGATTTCCTCTCATGAAATAACATGGACAATTCTAGATTAAAATGCACACTCCTACGGTAGATCTCAATGCACAACTGAGTGACTGCATACACTTATTTAATGGCATTGGTAATTGTACCAATTGTAATTGGAAAAGAGACGTAAAATGAGAAGTGCTGGCTCTTTCAATTCTGATAATTGTCTATAAAATTGTAACATGATCGAATCTCTAGGCATTAATGGCATTTCATTTATCAATATTACATATCATATTCACAATGTGAATTGTTCACATTAGCAAGGTAATTATTTATGTAATTTGCAAAATAATAACTTATCTATTATTTCTTTCTTAAGGCTAGCTTTCAGTTGCACAGTTCTAATGTTTTTGTATGTGCGAGGTAGCAAGGATGGCATCATAATGGTGACATTTGGCAGGCTCTACCTGATGGAAGGTGAGTTGCATGAAATGACAAAAAAGACTTTTTTTTACTTTTCTTCTGTCCATACTTGGCATGGATAGACAGCCAACATACTATTATTATGCTGACGACACAGTGCAAAAAGAGTACTTTTCTTATAATTATTTTTCTTAGTTTGTTTTAAATAATGTTCTCAGGGGCATTTTTGAAATATTTTGCATCAAGGGCTCAGGCAAGTGATTAAAATACAGGTGAGTAACACTGACTGAATACTACTTTATTATGCACACACTGTACGCAATTCTTTGGATCAAATCTGTGTTTAGCATATATGTCTTACCAGAGTTGTAGAGGTAAAATAGGAGTCAGATTCCGAGTTGTGCAGTCAGCTAATTTTGGAAAAAGCAGGCTCAGAGTTAGAACTCCAAGCCTTGAGTCTCAAATGCTTTAATAGGCACTACTCCAAGCGTGATGTCTGTACAAGCGTGACTATCACCCTAAAAACAACAAGCCAAAGCACTAACTGCAAATAAAATGCCTGCAATAGATGTTTTGTGGATGCAATGTAATTTTGAACTGTGCAACATAAGCAAGACATGTAAATAAAATTATGGATTAACACCAAGTACAGGTGTAGTAGCTACATTGTGTACAATTATAACACACAAATGAGCTTTTCTGTGGAACTGTTTTGAAATTCTACTTCCACAAATGCTTGGAGTCTCCACTTGCTACCCTGTGTACTAAGGAACTTGTCACAATCTCTATAAATAAACAAAATAATAAAAGTAATTTAAAATATGTTAAGAGGATTTTTATTTTAATGAAAACAAATATGCATTTTGCTGCCTCACTAATGAAGTGTTGACCAAGGTGCATAAAGCCTAACAGATACAAGTCCTTCAGACAAAAGTTCAACAAAATTCAGTATTTTTTCTTGCTTAATGCTATTGTGAAAAACACAATTTGGTTTAAACCTTAAACATTGCTCTTCAATTTGAATGTACAACCAGTTAGAGCCTACTCCAGATGTCTGACCCCCATCTTTTCCTACTGCACTGTTTGATTCTGATTTTCCTTTGCACATCTGGCAACTCCATTTTTTTAAATTTGATTTGAATATTTTGCACTTGGAAGTTACATTATAAAAATAACACTTTTAGGATTGGAATTTAATGTGATAAGTTTTGTTAATAGTCAAAGCAGTATTTTAACAGGAGCTTTGTTGCACATTACAGGTAAATAAAAGCTAATATTTTTGAAGATCAGAAAATGAAAATGTTAAAGCTGCTTTCAACATCAAAGCGTAAGCCAAAAGTCTGTTAACCAAAAATATACACAAGAGAGCCAAGCTACAAATGTTTTTATGACTAGGGGATCCAAAGAGGCAGACATTTTGTTATTGTGTTCTGGTATCTTGAATAGCAGTGGCATGATGATGCAGTGATTCATGTCCACATGATGCCACATATATTGTTTAGTGTAAACATTATAGTGGCACCCAAATCTAAACATTGGAAAACATTGTAGTCAAAGAAAACAAAATGGCCGTGTGATAAATAATATAATGTGAAACAATAATTAGATTTCAAAATGTTCTACAATTAAAAAATACCCAAAATTGTACTCTAAACTTGGGTACACCTTCTTGACATCTAATGAACCCATGACAATTAACAGAGCTGTCTCTTATCTATCCTTCCTCTTTCCATTTATGTCTCTTTCCAGCACTACCTCTCTTCCAGGTGAGCCTCTGGCCCAGCTAATCTTCTGACTTCAGAGTCAATGTAACAATCACAAAGAGAGCAACCTTGGAATCTTGGGGGTTACTTCCAGAGCAAACCTTTGAACCATTTACAAGGTTGGAGATTTCTCTTGTAAATAATTTAAAGATGACCTTGCACTATTATTTTATGCACACCATACAAGATGCAGGACAACTCTAGTACTATAATCAAAACATTTCATGTTGGAAGGAACAAATAAACTGGATTTCTATAAGTCTTGTGGTAGAAATTTAACATCTTATTAAAGAAAGAAACATTCTGTAACAGGACAATTCAGTAATCAGGCAGTTGAAAAGCTGTTAATTGTAATTTTAATTACTCCTCAGCAAAATGCCTTAGAGGGAGCATTCTTCAAAAGCAGTCTGTCAGAATGTCAGAATAGTCAGAGAAAATAAAGAATATAGGTTAATTTTATAAACTACTGAATTTGCATCAGGAGTGGGTAAGAGGAGGAGTACAGGAACCTAATCAAGGACTTTATTAAAAGGTGCGACTCAAATCACTTACACCTGAACATCAGCAAAACAAAGGAGCTGGTTGTGGATTTTAGGAGGCCCAGGCGCCTTCTGGACCCCGTGATCATCAGAGGTGACTGTGTGCAGAGGGTGCAGACCTATAAATACCTGGGAGTGCAGCTGTGTGATAAATTGGACTGGACTGCCAATACTAAAGCTTTGTGCAAGAGTGGACAGAGCCGACTATACTTCCTTAAAAGGCTGGCATCCTTCAACATCTGCAATAAGATACTGCAGATATTCTATTAGACGGGTGTGGCGAGTGCCCGCTTCTACGCAGTGGTGTGCTGGGGAGGCAGCATAAAGAAGAAGGATGCCTCACACCTGGACAAACTGGTGAGGAAGGCAGGTTCTATTGTAGGCATGAAGCTGGACAGTTTAACATCTGTGGCAGAGCGACGGGCACTGAGCAGGCTCCTGTAAATCATGGAGAATCCACTGCATCCACTGAACAGTATCATCTCCAGACAGGGGAGCAGCTTCAGCGACAGACTGCTGTTACTGCCCTGCTCCACTGACAGACTGAGGAGATCGTTCCTCCCCCACACTATGCGACTCTTCAATTCCACCCTTAAACATACATGTAAACATTATACAAAGTTATTGTCTGTCTGTTATTCACTCTTTAATTTAATATTGTTCTTTATCAGTATGCTGCTGCTGGAGTATGTATGTATGTATGTATGTATGTATGTATCTATCTATCTTTATGCTATAGACTGTTATGTTACCCTAAAATTATTCTTCCACAGTCTTCAATGGTGTGTCTCTTTCTCTAGTCTCGCTGAAGCCAGATGTATAATACAGTAATCCCTCTATATATCGCGCTTCGACTTTCGCGGCTTCACTCTATCGCGGATTTTAAATGTAAGCATATCTAAATAAATATCATGGATTTTTTGCTGTTTCACGGATTTCTGATGACAATGGGTCTTTTAATTTATGGTACATGCTTCCTCAGTTGGTTTGCCCAGTTGATTTCATACAAGGGACGCTATTGGAGGATGGCTAAGAAGCTACCCAATCAGAGCATGTATTACATATTAACTAAAACTCCTCAATGATATACGATATGCTTCCTGCACAGTGCTTGATTGTTTGCTTTTCTCTCTCTCTCACCCTCTCTGTCATTCTCTCCGCCTGACGGAGGGGGTGTGAGCAGAGGGGCTGTTTGCACAGAAGCTGTTTGCCTAGAGGATACGGACGCTCCTCTACAAAATGCCGCTTTATCGTGGTGCTTCGGCATACTTAAAAGCATGTATTGATTTTTTGATTGTTTGCTCTCTCTCTGATATTCTCTGCTTCTGACGGCGCTCCTTCGAAGAGAAGATATGTTTGCATTCTTTTAATTGTGAGAAAGAACTGTCATCTCTTTCTTGTCATGGAGCACAGTTTAAACTTTTGACTAAAGGGTGTTATTTCATGTCTAGAGGGCTCTAATAAGGTTAACAGTGTGGGAGAGTTTATAAGGGCTTAAAATATATAAAAATAACCATACAAACATATGGTTTCTACTTCGCGGATTTTCATCTATCGCGGGGGGTTCTGGAACGCAACCCCCGCGATCGAGGAGGGATTACTGTATATACATCTGGAGACAACCATGAGTGAATTTTGCTTAAAACTGGGTTTGGAAACCTTAGATGGCTCACTGAGTGTTATATCTCCAAACCAGCCCAATGCCTGATGAGGCAGCTCTCAAAGAAAGAGCAGTGTTTTTGAACTGCAAAAATCAGATGTGCTTTCATTAACTTGGTCTAACAGAGAGCAAGCTTCATTTCTGATGAACCTTCCACTGAGAAAGTCTTCTTAAAAACTGTATTGGACAAATAATATGTGTTGCATGTGCAGAGAGCACATCACATGTTAAAAAAAAAACTCATCCTGTTTATAAATAAGCATATCCTGATATCTTTCTGTAGCATCAGATTATACATTGGAATCTGATGGTATCAACAGAAGAATGGTTTGTTGTTTCAAGAGGTGTGTATGCTCTCTGTTGTTCACTGTTATGGTAATAGTTTAGGAGTAAATGTAAGCTTGAAAGAATTGTCAGCTATATTCATGAAAATATGAGCTGCAAAATATACATTTAAATTAAATGGAGTGATACACTCCATCGAAAGGGATATTGTTAAGAGAGCTGATAACGACGAGCCACAGGAGATGTAGATTTCAGTACCTGGAGACAAATCTGCCTAACATCACCAGCAGATGAACAGATGAGGCTGCACAACATCCACCATCTGGATGCATGTCTAAATGAATAACTAAAACAATGCAACATTGTAGTGACTGTAACCACTTTGCTTCACTAAGTTTATAGTGAAAATTGTATTGCATGTGAACCCCAAACTGTCTTCAAACCCCTTCCCACAGCGCAGAAAAATGACTTCCACTAATAAAAGTGATTTTTACAAAAAATCACTCAGAGAAAAGATGCAGCAAAAAAAATTTAATTGACAACTTATCTACAATGTCACAAACTTCCCCGTATATCTACCGATTTCAAAAACCCCATAATCCCTATGGGCACAACACAGTCCCAAGTGTGCAAGCACCACCAAACACACTACACTAATTCTTTTCTTTTCTCTTCTCTTCCACGACCACTCCTCCAAGCTTTGTCCTCATCCTTCCAACTCTTGCCCTCGAGTGGTGGCTGCTGGCCCCTTTTATAGTTCACCCGGAAGTGCTTCAGATGCTTGATTGCCGACTTCCAGCAGCACTCCCAGGTGTAGTGAAAACATTGCCCACAAGAGCTCAGGAGTTATAGCTGCAGTCCCCCCTGGCAGTGCCTGCGGGACCCAACAGGGCTGCCCCCAACTCCAATTCCCATGGAGCCCTGCAGGAAACTGAGGCACCACTCCAACCCAGGGGGGCACCCATCTAGCATCCAGTGGGAGGTATTGCACCATCCATGGCTGCTCCCCCTAAGCATATAATGAAGGGACATCCCGACAGTTCATGAACCCCGGCTGTACGCCACAACAGTAAATAAATATCATAAAATCATGTACTCCAAGAATATTCTACACTGTGCATTCAATTTAGTCATTTTTATCCGATTATCATATTTCCCAATAGTTCAGTTTCTTAGACATGCCAGTCCCAGAATAAAAGACTTATGGCTCACACTGCTTTTGATCCCAATCATTGTCTAATTCACTTCACTCAGTGTATCTGGAATCTTCGAGGTGGCCACCCCAAACTGCATTGTGGTGCTCCCTGAGAAACAATCTTTTTCCTGGACTTAGATGGGCCATGTCTTTTCCCTCCGCCAAAAAACTCGGCTGTCTTTTTTTTCCCTTCTCTTCCTGCCTTTTCACACTCCTTTTCAAATAGTGCGTCCGTTTCCATGGCACTCCCAGAAATCACAATGACAGCCCCGTACCTCACAAAGGTCTTCCTTATCCAACCCGTCCATCTTATGATACAGTGTGCTCAGATGAAAACAGAATTTACATAGAGAGACAAAAGACAAACCAGATACAAATTTATGTGGCAATGCTACAACATTACTAATTGGAAATGCAAACATGCTATGACAAAATACCTGTAGCGTTTTAACACTTTGTATATCCATAGACCACAATGCTGAACTAAACTCTGTTTCCTGCTGTTATATCATATAGTGATGTAATAGTTAAAAAGGCAGAAAGATAATGTAGAAGACAGAGTCGCTTCTCATACATAACTGCAGTGGTCTATGTGTGTGTGTTGATCTGTCCCCCTTCACAGCAGTCATTACACTGTGCAAATGAATTATTAAACTTCAGTTACCTTGTACTACTGAGCTCATGAATAGAGAGCAGCAATTTTAGCTTTTTTATTTTCTTTCATCATCAAGTCTTTTGTTCAGTATTTTTTGCTCTTTTTCCCTGAAACCCTGGCAATGGTTTAAAATGCATGAACTGCTGAAATAAGGGGTGGACATTTTAGGAAGAATTCCTGAGGGCGTAGCCATTGCAGTGCAGGATTTTACCACTAGTCACTATACACTTTTTAATGTGCTTTCTCCAGACATGTATTCTTGTTTGAGAATCCCACCTGGCCCCACAACACCAATCTTTCTCTGTCTCTGTCTTTCTGCTGAAATTTGATTATGAAGCTCCTTGTAGATTTACATAAATTAGTGATGCCATGTACACTTAGCCAAATTATAATGGCTTACTAATGGTCTTTATGTCTTTCCACGGCGAGTTTGTCTACTTTACTTCATTTTAGTGCCTCTTTATATTCCTGGTAATTCTGTGACAACTGGGTAAATGATTAGGATTAGATGATAGATAGATAGATAGATAGATAGATAGATAGATAGATAGATAGATAGATAGATAGATAGATAGATAGATAGATAGAGTAGTACTTTGCTTATAGCAAAATTAGAATGGTTATCACTATTTTAAACATTTTACATTGCTATATTGCAGCAAAGCAGTTTCTATTTGATATCTTGTCAAGTCAAACATTTAAATTAAAGACACATTATAATTGTTAACATATATTACATTTAAAACAATGATTTTAGCTATCTCAAGATAATATACACTAGTACCCTTCATACTTTTTAACAATTAGCAAAAATTCTGCGGTGTTAACTTGAAATGTAGTCAAAATAAATAGATTTGCAAATAAAATAAGCAGAGGTAAGGTTTGATATTTGCAAAAATTTGGTTCCAATCAGTTTGTTAAATATGAGGGTTTGTGTTTCTAGGAATTTGCTGAGCAAAAGTAATGAAGTCCACCTCACAGAAGAAATAATCTATTTATAACAAATCAGAATCAGTCAAAACAGTGTTCGCTTTCTCTTTAACAATACTGAAAATTGTTAAAAAGTTATTTCTAAGACAACCTTTCAAAGACCCCTTAGTATATTTTTCCTGAAATAATTAGTTAAGGCTTAGAAAATAAAAAGTAGGGCACAAAATTGATCAAATAACGCAAGGCTGTAGAATTCTACTTCCAGAAATAAACTTCTAAATGAAAATTGTTATTGATATTTAGGATAACAAAAACTCAAATATCATATGAGACCTTAGTAATTTTTTTTTTCAAATTATAAAATTAACAAATTATAATGAAATTTATGTTTGATTAATTTTTAATATAGATTTTAAGTTATTATTCGAGGATGCTAAAAGAACGTGCATGATTTTAAAAAATCTATATGCATTTAAAGAGAGGAATAATTTTTTTCCTTTATATTACAGCAGTGTTTGTACACCCAGATGTTAAAATTTGAAAACTCATCATGTAGCTGTGTTTGCCAAAGGTTTCTAAAGTTCTGCAGCTTCAGCTCACTTTATAGAACAATTCAGGCAAAAGTTTGATGCATGTTAAAACAATTCCACAGTCGTCCAAGTATCTTAGTTTTAAACATTTTATAAAAATTCAAAACAAAAAACAGTTTACACAAAAATAAAGAGAAAATTAGATTTTTCAAAAAGGGAAAAGTTCTTGTATAAAATGTTTAAGGCTTAGAAATCTTGCTACATTTCTTTAAGTTCCTGTCCTGTACTAATAGAACGCATATTTACATACAATGTAGTAAGAAGCCATTGTTCTTTTTGTAAGCTAATCAAACAGTCCTTGCTTCTAGTAGAAAGACTACTTCCTAAATGGCAAATTACCATGTGAAACTGATAACTTTGAATGCAAAGCATTCAGGCACAAGGCATGTGATGTTTGTGGTAATGAAACCTGAGTAAGTGGTTAAAGAACAATGAAAATGAAAGGCATAAACCTCAATTCTTTAAAACATTTTCTAGGTCTGGGACCGTTTAGTATAATCTTAATTTAGTTATTTAAATCTTTTTATCTCTCAGATGAGAAAAGCACATAGACAGACTTAATAGGGTCTTCATCTACTTCTGTTTTCTTTAGGTTTTTTGTATTCCTCCACATCTTACAGAACTTTCCTCCAGTCTCTGTTCGCTGCCTCCCCATATGTCATGTACTTTACTTATCCTTGAAGTTATCAATCTAATGCACGACTCTTTAGACCAAATGTGATATTACCCTCCCTTTCTCATTTTATATTCAACTGCTTATGCTGGGACATATGTAAAACTGAGCCTAAATAAATATGCTCACTTATTTCTAATACTGGTTTTCAACCTAACAATTGCTTTGTTTTAAATAAATGATTTTGTTTGTTTGGATAAATACAGTCAAGGGCTGACTTTACAGATCCATTTGGGACTGTCCTTTTGGCCATATATTAAATTGGCCATATGTTGGTTACAAAGTGTGCAAGTTATTGTAATTCAGGATTTTTGGGTCTGATGTGGGTCACTGTGGAGCAGTGCCGATCAAAATAAACCTTAAAGGGCTCTAAAACATTCAGAAAACATTTCTGTGTTTCTATCTTACTGATGGAAGAAAAAGGGCAAACTAACTGCACAGATCAGAAGCAAAAAAACATTCTAGCTGCGTGAGGTGTGACTTAAAAAAAATGCTGCACAGCGTAGCCAATCAGTTCCCCGAAGATGGGAACTATCTGAGCTGAACAATATTGTTTTTCAATTTATTACTAGTTTGTGGCTATTTTTTGGTTGCAGAATCAGCACAAAAAGGAAGAGAGGAAAGAGACTGATACCTCTTGAGCTCCATCACTGATTCTCTCACTGGTTCTATGCAGAGAGTATCATTCTATGGCTGGCGTCGGTGCCACAAGTATGCGACAAACAAAAGATGTATGGCCTTTGTAGCGGATAGTTTTGGCAATTTCTAGAAAATTATTAACCTATTGTTTTCCTATGGCCCTTGGTGGCAATTACAAATGTCCTCAACTCTGTCAGCCTTAAATTGGTGCATTACTCTATATCTATAGATCAGCATCGTGTTGTGCCAACAAAAAACGCAAAAATATAATATAGAAGTTGAAACATTCACGTGTTCAACTCTCCAAGTAAAAGAATATTGTGGGTTTTGTTTGAGTTTTTACAGTGACCAACAATTTCCACAGTGTGGCTCCATGTATGTGGATCTGTATTTTTAATTTGTTTCTTTTGGATACTCTTTTAAAGATTTAATATTTTCTAACATAGAAAATAGAAAGTACCAAACATTTTGTGAATCCATTCTTGGATTTTAACAGTTAGCTTTGTAAATTAATCTGTGAGACAAATCTTTTCATTCTCTACTTTTTGGATTTCTGTAATGACTAATTCCATTGTTTTAATAACTTGGCAGCATTATCTTTATTCCACTCTGTATTTGGAGCAATATAACAATTTGATTTGGACTGTACTTTCAAGTATAAATAACATATTTAATGTTAAATTCTTTTGGTTTATTGTTTTATGTAATTCCTTTTAGATAATGTATTTGTAAGTGATGTTCTTTGTTACCGTATGTACTCGAATATAAGCCAAAATGTACTGAAAAACATCACCCTCGGTTTATATTCAAGTCAGATCCCGCTGCCCCCGCCAACTCGACAGAAAATTGGAGTGTACAGTACAGTGGAACCTTGGTTCACGAACGTCTCTGAACACGTTCAAATCGGGTTACGACCAAAAAGTTCGCCAAACTTTTGCATCTGTTCATGACCACACACTTGGTATACGAACAAGCCAGTTTCCCTTTCCGTTTGTGTGCGCCAATGATTTCCGCACTTGTTCTGTCTCTGCCTGTGCATTCCCTGTGCAGCGAGTGAGAGAGAGCGAGAAAGCGACACACACAGACACACGGGAGAGAGAGATAGCGAGCGAGAGAGAGAGAGGGCTGGCAGCATAAGGCCGAGAAGGCAGTTAAAGAATGCACTGGGCTTGTTTTTAAAGAGACAGATTCGAGCATTGTTTTAACCTCATTGTATTTAAAGAAGACTTTTTTCTATTGGATTTTAACCTCCACTTCACTTCTGTTTACAGTGATCGATTCGTAGCGTGCATTGTTGCAATGTTTTTTTCCCTATTCTTAAAACTCATTAAAAAAAGTGTTTTTTCGTAGCGCTATAGCACAAACTCTTACAGTGTTAGTTTTCTCTGTTGTTGAAGGTCTTCTCAGTGTTATTTAATGTTTTTACATTTAGTTTACTATAACGCTGTGCATTCTGTGGTATAATTAACTATATTTGTGCTTAAAAATCTTTAAAAAAATATATTTACATACAGTTTGTACAGTCAGGAACGGATTAATTGTATTTACAGTACATATAATCCTATGGGGGAAATTACTTCGGGTCACGACAAAATCGGGTTACGACCAGAGTTTTGGAACGAATTACGGTCATGACCTGAGGTTCCAATGAACCTGGTTGGGTCTGCGGGCGGTAGAAGAACTGCTGTGGACTCTGTGTGGTGCTGTGCAGCCTCTGTGAGACTCATTCCAGGCTGTGTGCTCAGTTAAAGAGCTGATGCCTCAATTAATGTACAGTAATTATATTGGTATTTATTTTGATTACTGAAACTTACCAGTAGCTACTGCATTTCTCACCCTAGGCTTATACTCGGGTCAATAAGTTTTTCCAGTTTTTGTAGGTAAAATTAGGTACCTCGGCCTTATATTTGGGTCAGCTTATACTCGAGTATATATGGTATATTTTCATCTAGCAACTACTACTATTTTTCATTTTTTGAAGGAAGCAAACTAAAAATAATGCAGATTGCTAAGTACCATATATCACTAATACTGAGTCATAGTGCAGTACTACATGTGGCTTGTCAGCATTATTGATCAATTTGTTCTTTTCTTTTCAAATATCACAGAAATGTATTAAACCGTTGGATAAGCTTCGTCATAGGGTAAACACTTGATCAACAGTGAGTCGCTCTTGTAATTCTCAGTATCAGAAATACACCTCTTAGTCATGGCATCTCAGGGAATATCTTTTATGATTTAAAGAATAGTCATATTACTTGACTGATATTTTATTATTAAATTTGAAAAGCTTGTCTGCAAAATAAGCAAAAAAGCATTATTGCCAAATTCCCATTATTAGACATGCTTCAGTGGAAATTTTGACTTAAACATATAAAATTTGATTATGAACATGTGCAAAAATGGATTTCTTTTGTAATCTGTAGCCTGTATATACATAAATGTTGTAACAAATTTTACATTTAACAGTTAATACTGACCACACCAGTTTACATTTCTCAGTATATCTACTAATAATCTAGCAACCCTGTTTATGTTTTAAGATCCAAAATGTTGCCACAGGTTTACTCTAGGACAGTGCTTCCCAAACTCAGTCCTGGGGACCCACTGTGGCTGCACACATTTGTTCCAACCAACTTCTGTTTTTAATGGACTCCTAACCCAAGTAAGTGGGCTATTATTTTCCAGTTTCTGTGTTTTGGAGTCAATGCAGAAATAACAAAACTAAGTTTGGTAAATTTTTATTAAAATCTACTAAGATATAATGAAGGGTGCGAACTACACAATAAAATAAAGCAATAGGACAACAACAAATGTGTTTAAAGAAAAAGTACAAATATTTCTAAATGTCTTATAAATGTAAAAATAATACTGCTGTGCTTTTCTAAAGGCACAATAAAAGAAGGGGAAAAAACCCCATCAAAATACAAACCGGATTCCAAAAAGTTGGGACACTAAACAAATTGTGAATAAAAACTGAATGCAATGATGTGGAGATGGCAAATGTCAATATTTTATTTGTAATAGAACGTAGATGACAGATCAAACGTTTAATCCAAGTAAATGTATCATTTTAAAGGAAAAATATGTTGATTCAAAATTTCACGGTGTCAACAAATCCCAAAAAAGTTGGGACAAGTAGCAATAAGAGGCTGGAAAAAGTAAATTTGAGCATAACGAAGAGCTGGAAGACCAATTAACACTAATTAGGTCAATTGGCAACATGATTGGGTATAAAAGAGCTTCTCAGAGTGGCAGTGTCTCTCAGAAGCCAAGATGGGTAGAGGATCACCAATTCCCACAATGTTGCAGAAAGATAGTGGAGCAATATCAGAAAGGTGTTACCCAGCGAAAAATTGCAAAGACTTTGCATCTATCATCATCAACTGTGCATAACATCATCCGAAGATTCAGAGAATCTGGAACAATCTCTGTGCGTAAGGGTCAAGGCCGTAAAACCATACTGGATGCCCGTGATCTCCGGCCCTTAAGCGACACTGCACCACAAACAGGAATGCTACTGTAAAGGAAATCACAGAATGGGCTCAGGAATACTTCCAGAAACCATTGTCAGTGAACACAATCCACCGTGCCATCCGCCGTTGCCAGCTGAAACTCTACAGTGCAAAGAAGAAGCCATTTCTAAGCAAGATCCACAAGCTCAGGCGTTTCACTGGGCCAGGGATCATTTAAAATGGAGTGTGGCAAAATGGAAGACTGTTCTGTGGTCAGGCGAGTCACATTCGAAGTTCTTTTGGAAATCTGGGACGCCATGTCATCCGGACCAAAGAGGACAAGGACAACCCAAGTTGTTATCAACGCTCAGTTCAGAAGCCTGCATCTCTGATGGTATGGGGTTGCATGAGTGCGTGTGGCATGGGCAGCTTGCATGTCTGGAAAGGCACCATCAATGCAGAAAAATATATTCAGGTTCTAGAACAACATATGCTCCCATCCAGACGTCATCTCTTTCAGGGAAGACCCTGCATTTTTCAACAAGATAATGCCAGACCACATTCTGCATCAATCACAACATCATGGCTGCATAGGAGAAGGATCCGGGTACTGAAATGGCCAGTCTGCAGTCCAGATCTTTCACCTATAGAGAACATTTGGCGCATCATAAAGAGGAAGGTGCGACAAAGAAGGCCCAAGACGATTGAACAGTTAGAGGCCTGTATTAGACAAGAATGGGAGAGCATTCCTATTTCTAAACTTGAGAAACTGGTCTCCTTGGTCCCCAGACGTCTGTTGAGTGTTGTAAGAAGAAGGGGAGATGCCACACAGTGGTGAAAATGGCCTTGTCCCAACTTTTTTGGGATTTGTTGACACCATGAAATTCTGAATCAACATATTTTTCCCTTAAAATGATACATTTTCTCAGTTTAAACTTTTGTTCCGTGATTTATGTTCTATTCTGAATAAAATATTAGAAGTTGGCACCTCCACATCATTGCATTAAGTTTTTATTCACAATTTGTATAGTGTCCCAACTTTTTTGGAATCTGGTTTGTAAATGAGATCAATTATTAACACTAATTATGAATTTGGCTGGAGTAAAAACCTGCAGCCACAATGGATCCTCAGGACTGAGTTTGGGAACCACTGATCTAGGACACCAAACTCATGCAAAAACTCCACTAATGAATGGATAAAGGGTGCAGACCCTTCTATACAGCCATAATGCAGTCTGTTCTAGAATATCAAACTTCGCAAAAATTCCACTAATGAACTGATATAGTGTGCAAATCTTGCTATACAGCCTTAACCTAGCCTAGCAGCACACCCAACAAAGACATGATAAAGGCAATATGTGCATCATTCATGGAAAAAGCTGACTATGTCAAAGGCAGGCAGACACTGGATCAAAAATCTACTACATCCGATTCATGTACAATCATAGCCCAAGGGACAAGCAATTTTTGGCTCTGGCAAAACAACATTCAAAGATTGCAGTATTGTGTAGTGGGATCAGATGCCCCAATAATAGACAGCTGTTGGGTAATCTTTTTCAAATTATCAGCTGTCACACACATGCGCATGGGAGGCAGCTAAAGGGCTTGAGTAAGGGCAGTTCCATGGCATACCGGGATGTGGCAGAGAGCTCTGACTGTTTTTCACCCTTTCCTGTAGACCATTCATGGGAGATTCGACCTGGCTCTCTTGACGTCACTTCCGGGACCGAGCCTATGGAAGGAGACCTTGCCGGCTCCGGCCCCTGTGATGTCACGTCCGTGCTCAAACCAATGGCTGAAGACCTTCATGAGCCCGACCCCTATGATCACAATTTCTGTCTCCCCCTTTAAAAATCTGCACCTTTTCCCTATTTCCTCAGTTCTGTTCTAGACTCGGTTTTGTGCACATCAGTGCTGTATTCATTTTTTATGACATTGCAGCCAGGAAATCAATTATACGGGTGGCTGCCCCAAACCTTTCCATGATTCTGTGTCAAGTTTCTGACTTTGGCGTACCAGCAGGATGTAGAAGTCCCGGAAGAGAAGGGGACAGGACCTGCAATGTACCCAGGTGGGAGCATACTGAGGCTGGATTTTCAGGTGGGGAGGTTGTTCTGTGGTTCAGCGGGACCTGGTACGAGCTCCGCTCCCGGCATGCGTAACTAGGCCACCTAGAAAGGCCAGGGAGTGTGCAGGAGGGGCTCACAGAGTTGGGCTGCTCCGGAGGGGGGAGGCAAAAGGGCCTTATTATGCTCTCTCCGAGGAGAGTGCCCACATCCCTGTGAAACCAGATCCCCAATTACCACCTAGGGGTGCCCCAGACTGGGAGATGAGTAAAATAAAAAAACTGGAGGTTTTCCTGTCAAACAAGCCTGGCCCTTCTGATGCAATGGTAGGGCAGTGGCTACGGCCATTTCAGAACAAGCCCTACTACATAATAGAGCAGGTAGCTTGCTCACACTTTGCTCACACGGCTAGCCTTAACTTTGTTGTAGATTTAACTCCCAGACAACGATGGGAGCTGGAAACAGTTATCCTGTCTGTCATAGAGGTAGTGAACGAAAACCCTGGAAGGGCTTCTCTGGTTGAGCACCACATTGTGACAGAGCCTGGGGTTATAGTCCAAGAACACCTGTATCGTCTTCCTGAGGCAAAAAGGGCTGAAGTGGAGCTTGAGATCAAGCAAATGCTGGAACTAGGTGTGATTGAGGAAAGTCATAGTCCCTGGTCCAGTCCTATTGTATTGGTCGCTAAGCCAGATGGGAGTTGAAGGTTTTGCAATGACTTCTGTCGGCTTAATCAAGTCTCCCAATTTGATGCCTATCCAATGCAATGAGTGGACGACCTCCTGGAGAGGCTTGGACAGGCTCAATATTTGATCACACTGTACATGACAAAGGGGTACTGGCAGGTTCCTTTAACGGACTCCACGAAGGTTAAAACCGCGTTTAGCACCCCTAGCAGACACTGGCAGTATTGTGTCCTTCCATTTGGGTTACACAGGGCTCCAGCAACCTTCCAGCGTCTGGTGGACAAAGTGCTCTGGCCTCGTAACTCATATAGTGCTGCCTACTTGGATGACGTGGTCATCTATTCCAGCACATGGATGGAACACCTACAGCATGGCCAAGCGGTATTGCGGACATTGGGTGAGGCCGGGCTTCGAATTAATCCCAAGAAATGTTTCTTTGGATTGAGCAAAGCCAAGTATTTAGGCTACCAGGTGGGTTGGGGTACAGTGAGGCAACAGTGCTCCAAAGTAGATGCTATTTTAAAATGGCCCCGTCCATGAACCAAACGGCAGGTCCAAGCCTTTCTCGGTTTAGCGGGGTACTACCGCCGGTTTGTGCCCCGGTTCTCAGAGAGAGTGGTGGCTTTGACTGATTTGATAAAGAAGAGGGCCCCAAATATTGTGGTATGGACTGAGAAAACAGGTGCTGCATTTAGTGAGTTGAAGCAGGCCCTTACATCTGCACCTATTTTAAAGGCTTCTAACTTTTCTTAGCCTTTCATCCTCCAGACAGATACTTCGGACACAGGCCTGGGTGCCGTGCTGAGCCAAAGTGTTGATGGTGTGGAACACCCCGTCATGTTCCTGAGCCGGAAACTGTTGGACCGGGTATGCAGTGGTGGAGAGAGAGGCTTTGGCGATTAAATGGGCAATTACTCAGCTGAGGTACTACCTGTTGGGCTGGGAATTCACCCTTGTCACAGACCATGTACCTTTACAGTGGATGGCCCTGCACAAGGAGTCGAAACCGTGGGTCACCCGGTGGTTTCTTGACCTCCAGCTGTACAAGTTTCCGCTCGTACATTGCCGGGGCGCTCTTCACGCCAACGCTGATGCTGTTTCTCGGGTTCTTGACCTCTCTGTCAGGGTCGCCCGACCCGACGGGTCTGGGCTGAGGGGGGGATCTTGTCACACACATGCACATGGGAGGCAGCTAAAGGGCTTGACTAAGGGCAATTCTGAGGCATATGGGATGTGGCAGAGTGCACTGACTCTTTTTCTTCTTTTCCTGTAGACCATTCACAGGAGATTCCACCTGGCTTTCTTGACGTCACCTCGGGACCAAGCCTATGGAAGGAAACCTTGCCGGCTCTGGCCCTTGTGATGTCATGTCCGGGTTCGAACCAATGGCTGAAGACCTTCATGAGCCTGACCCCTATGATCTTACTTCCTGTCTCCATCCTTTATAAACCTTCACCTTTTCCCTATTCCCTCAATTCTATTCTGGCCTTGGTTTTGTGCAGATCAGTGCTGTATTCATTTTTTACGACTTTGCAGCCAGGAAATCAAAACCTTTCCATGACTCTGTGTCAAATTTCTGACACAGCCTTTCTTCTCAGGCCAGTGAATTCCCCCTGCTTGCGGTCAAACCCCTTAAGAATGCAATATATCTCCAAGCCACTTGTGTTGGACAGCTCTTTTGCCACAACAAGCTGGCATATAAAAATAAAATTGTTAATAAATATACCATTGAATTATCTCCCTGTCACATTACCAGAGCCTGTTTCATCACCTATTTCAATTAGAGCATTACAGTGGCAAAAAGAAATTTGAAAAATCAAAGACTAAAACAAACACAGAACAACAAGATGTTCTGACTCAAGAGAAAAAGAGGCAGAGAAAGGTTTTAATGGATCAGGAGATGAAATAGGCAGCTAACAAGAACAAAGTATAAAGTTATGTCAAAATATTGAGGGAACAAAACTTGAATCTTATTCAGTCAGTCAGTTCGCCATTTTCCAACCCACTATATCCTAACACAGGGTCATGGGGTCTGCTGGAGCCAATCCCAGCCAGCACAGGGCACAAGCAATCCCCGGGAAGGGTGCCAGCCCGCCGAACATGCAAATTCCATGCAAGGAGGACCCAGGAAACGAACCCAGGTCTCCTTACTGCGAGGCAGCAGCGCTACCACTGCACCACTGTGCCGCCCAAATCTTATTCAATTAATGGGCAAAAGTCAAAAGTGGAAAAATCAAAATATCATGTGCCATACCCCAAAAGGCATAGCAGACTTATTGATAGAATAAACATGCAAACATTCCTAAACCCTAAGTCATCTTAATGCTAATATCTGGATGATACACAGTGTGACTTCCGGGATATACCCCCTAACAACAAGCCACCATGTTATAGTAATGGCAGCTCAAAATGATAGTGAAAAAACAAAACAGAGCTGATACAAAAAACTATAACTATTACAAAAAAATCATATAAAATGAAATTAAGAATAAATTCATAATTTAAACCACCATAAAAATGACTAATACCAATGGAAAATGTGTTAAAAAAAACAACAACAACACTGAAAGATGCTAAATTATGACACAGGAATACCCAACAGAAATATGCACAAAATATAAACAAAACTACAGAAGTACAAGCAAGGAAAAAAGATGTACTTTGAGATAATAAGGTACCGTGAATGTAACAATGACAGTCCAGCTATTGCTTCTTCTTCAAGGTCAGCTTATACAACCCCTCAAATGGCTATGAACACCACATAGCCATACCTAAGTCATGTCACATCAAACATTATATGATCACATATATATCATACTAGCAAAATACCCGCGCTTTGCAGCGGCGAAGTACTGCCTTAAAATTTTTATTAAGAAGAAAATGAAACCTTTTTAAACTGAGGGAAAATATACCAATAATTATTTGTTAAGGATCTCTTTGTATACCACATTGTGAGTTCGGCCCTCCAGTTGTAATATGACCAAGCTGTGCGCTGCGCTTACTCTTGAGCATGCAACGTACAGTTGGCCATGTGAACAGTAATCTTGTTTCAAATCTCACAGCTTGGATTGCCTCTGTCATAATCGGTTTGAGTTTCATGGTTTGTTTCAATTACGACAGTATTTGTAGGTCTTGTGTTGAAGAGACATTCGCCATCTGTCAAGCGTTGTAAGTATAAAACCAGTTTCATCGATAACTTCACATCCAGCTTTTTAGAGTTTAAACATTCATAAACATCAAAGTGTCCACTACTGAAATCGTCACCTGTGAATCTAAGATGTTTTGGCGGTTGTCCAAAAGTGTAAAATATTTGGCCATTGCGGTACATTTGAAAGCCACAACCGAACAATTCAGCGGCAGCCATCAACTCACATGCAGATGCATAGGTGTGTAGTATAATTATCTTCTGTACCATCATCAGTCCACACCTTGAACCTGTCCCAGTCATTCAATACATAAGACACAATGTTCCTCCGGATATCAAGAGTGAGCCTGATATGGCCGTGCAATATGTAACAAAGAGAATGGAAAAGGTAGGTGCCATCTCTGGGCATGGAAACCACTCGGTAAGTGACAGTTCTTTGATCGATGGTGATCACCTCGATAGACATGTTAATGCGGGTACGGTTGGAATGATAAAGGAAATGGGTACCTGAACAATGTAAAGTAAGTCTAAAATACCTACACAATAACTATAATCGTAATAAATGAACAATAAAACAGTGGAGAAGCCGTGGATTAAATAAAAAGGCTGTAGTTATCAGCAGGGAGACGTGAATCCCGTGGCAAAGCAAGGAAGGAAATGTAGAGACTGGAGCGATGGATGGCCTTATATAGTCAGGCAGCCAACAATGTGGGAGGAGTTGGGATGGGGGACCCAACGGCGCCTCACACGGTGACTGAGCTGCAGGCTATGGATGTATATATGTACGTAAGTAATATTCAGTTAGCGTTGGGAACCCGCGTACCAAATTTCTTGAAAATGGTCCCATAAGTAACAAAGACTGTTGAAAAGTTCAATATGGTGGCCGACAGTGGCATCATACCACCGAAATTAGTACCAAATTTCAGTCTTCCACCTACACGGTAAGTTGGAGAATTAGTGAGGTGGGAAAGTTCAATATTGCTGCTTACAGTGGCATCATACCACCGAAATAAGTACGTACAATGGTTACAGTTAGTGCAGGGAAGCCGCCTACCAAATGTCGTGAAGATGGGGCCATGAATAAGAAAGTTCAACATGGCGGACATTGTTGATCATTATGACCGTTAGGCGTAGAATTTCGAAATGAAACCAGCTTAACTTTTGTAAGTAAGCTGTAAGGAATGAGCCTGCCAAATTTCAGCCTTCTACCTACACAGGAAGTTGGAGAATTAGTGACGTTTGAAAAATTCAATATAGCGGTCAACAGTGGTGTCATACCACCGAAATAAGTACGTACATCGGTTTTGGTTAGTGCAGGGAAGCCACCTACCAAATTTCGTGAAGATGGGGTCAGCCTTCTACCTACACGGGAAGTTGGAAAATTAATGACGTTGGAAAGTTCAATATGGCGGCCGACAGTGGCGTCATACCATCGAAATAAGTATATACATCGGTTTTGGTTAACGCAGGGAAGCCGCCTACCAAATTTCGTGAAAATGGAGCCATAAATAAGAAAGTTCAACATGGCGGACGTTGTCAACTGTTATCAACCGTTATGACTGTTACGTGTAGAATTTCGAAATGAAACCTGCTTAACTTTTGTAAGCAAGCTGCAAGGAATAAGCCTGCCAAATTTCAGCCTTCTACCTACATGGGAAGTTGGAGAATTAGTTATGAGTGAGTGAGTGAGTGAGTGAGTGAGTGAGTGAGTGAGTGAGTGAGTGAGTGAGTGAGTGTGTGAGTGAGGGTTTTTGCCTTTTATTAGTATAGATTATTTGGGCCTGCCCCACATGACATTATGGCATGGTATAGTACTCATCTTGGGTACCTGACATGTACTGAAGAAACCTGAGCGTTCTTTTATTTAAGTACAGCATATACTTGTGGATAAGTTGTCCCACGGGTAAGTCGTGACTTGATTTTACGTACATTTTCTGGTATTTTATAATGTCAGTCGAATGCGGAAGAATCACACTATTGGTCCAAGAGATTATGATATGCTAACGCCTACCTGAGAGAGTAACCACGGAGCACACAGCCTTTTTTTTCTATGTATTGTGCCTATGTGACCACATGGTAATACCCAAACTATTCCAATGTGACCATTGCACTGATTTGTGTTTTTTGTATCTCACACCCACATACACCTTTATTGTAAGAGCATCGATCAGAGGAAATTATGAAGCTGATTTTATATTAAACGTTGTTGAAGTGACGAAAGAAATTGGTAACTGCACTGCTGCAGCAAAATTGAGAAACTGATGCAAGATTGGAGGAGGCAAGAAGATGTAAAAAATTTTTTTTAAATTGTGTCGCATTTTTGAACAGGCATATAAGTCGGGGTCTGATTTTATGATTGATTTTCAAGACCCAGCTTATACGTGAGTGTATATGGTATATCTTTAAATTTCAGTAGTTTGTACCATAATACTAAAATATTTAACAATTATTTGACACTTAATGCCTACAATATGCATACTTAGATAGTAGTTAAATCATTATTGTAAGAATATGATGAACCATGTTTATTAGCATTTGCTGTTCTTGTATTGTGTTCTTCCAAGGATAGTTAAACAGAATCAAAGGAAAATTTCTGACATGTATGTTCCCCGTAGCTGCTTACTAAATATGAGCATGTCTAATATGAACAGGAAGTTTGTTCAATTGGGGGAGTGGATCAAGGTGTGTAGAATGAGGAAGAGAAACAACTTATCAAGGAATTATTTGTGGAAGACCCCTGTAGCATCTTTCCTGATGAGGATAACCAGATGGAATGGTCTACTCTATGGTAGTAATGGGTCGGTGTGCAGTAATGTTTATTTCCTTCAGGACCCTCTGGAGACCACTCTCAGTATAATTGTATACCAAATATCAAATACAAGAATTAGGCAGTATTTAATATATTTCAAATGTTTCTTGACAACCTTTGTACCAGTATGACTATTTTTTTTTTGTTTAATAAGAAAAGTTTGTTTGGTTTGGTCTTTTATTTTGCCTGTATATTGCCTGTTGGAGTGCCACACATTATTAACACCACTCATGTGAGCTACTTGCTTTTGAAGTGACAGCAGTTCAGGATTCACTAAAAGCTACACAGAATTTTATTTTTTGGAATCCTGTCCAACTGGCCAAATTTACTGAGCGGCAGCTGTTTTGTTCCTGTCAAATTATGCCAAATGGGAAGTTGTTTCTTGGAGACTGTGACGTAAAACTCAGTGGGTATGTAACCTAGTTTCTACGTTGTTATTTTTTTTAATATATGTACTTATTTTTGTATCAGTGACTTTCTTGCAATTTTAGCAGTTACTGATCTTGTATGTGAATGTTAATAGCAGTGACCTGATTGGTGTTGTGGTTTCAGGTGGGTCTGTTGGCCCTCCAGTCCTGCCCATCCACTTTTTGCTACTGTCTATGTGTCTTTAAGAGGAAGTGATCCATCACAGATCTGTGAGTTGCCCTTGCAGCTTTCAGGAGGTTATCTGCGATTTTCTTTTTGTTTTGTTTTGAGTCTTGTCTCCTTTGTGCTGAACCAAATAAAATAGCAACAACTGGTCACTTTTTGTGCAACTAGCCAATCCCTCTTCTTGGGTGCTGTGTTCTTGTTCTTTTCCTATGCAGCTTGTCGATTTCTCCATATAATTCTCAAAACCTTTCCTGTTTGACTGCACTGCTGAGTAACATACATAGATGTCAGCATAAGCTTCGTTTTGTTTAATATTTTATTAACTTTTTTTGATAGGCGTTTTGGATTAAGGCCATACATGCCTAAATATTTTACAATAAATACCCCAAAAAATGCAGACAGCTGGAGCCAAAGCAGAAATAGGACTGCTGCTGTTTATCTACTGAAAATATGTAAAAAACTGTGAACTCTACTCTTTTTAGTCTTACAGAGAAGCCAGCTGCTAGTAAAAAAAGAAATTGTGTAACTGTAATTCCAGGCTTAATCCTATAAAAGTGTGAGTGGTTTCTTTTAAATAAAAACACTCAGTCACATAAGCTCAGCCACAGAATCCCTAGCAGTAACATAATTGATTTAGAAATGACACCTGCTGTCAATGATCTGATGTGCTTTAATGGAGTCATTTAAGTGTCTTATAGCATATTCAACAAAAGATTTTACTTTTAGAATAGGCTAGAACCACTCAATAATAGTAATACATTTCTTTGCTGTGAAACTCTTTCCAAAAAAGGACTTAGCTTCATAAAACTGCTTTTCAATGTTCTCAAAACGATTTACAAACATGATGAACTGAACTGAACTCAACAATTTGGAGCATTGAGGTCCCTTAGCTTTGGATATTGGTTACAAGAATGAGGTTGTGAGTACAAGCAGCTAAAATCAGATGCTATGGGTGACTGCATTCACCTTTCTTGAGATTGTTAGATGCTTAGGAATACTGGAAGCCCACAGAGAAAGGCTAATGTGGTTTAAGCATGTACTTAGGTGGCTCCATGGGAGGAATACAAGGAATGTCCCAGCGGGAGAAAACCTAGAACCAGACCTAAGGGTCATTGGACTGGAAGAATCTGGGATTCCCCAAGAGGAGGGTTTGGAAGGCATTTTTGAAGACTGGGTGGCCTAGTCTGTCCAGGTCAGCCTATTGCCAACTTATCCCTCATTAAGGTAAGCAGAGTAAAAGTGAGATACTGTGTAGGATTCTTAAAAACTTGAAAAAACATGCTGCAAAAGAAATTGTAATCCTTTATTCTAATACTAATTCTTTATATTATGGATGGTAAAGTTTCATTTAAGAAATGCAATTAAGGCAATTCCTTTATTCTAATACTAATATTTAATATTATGTAAGATAAATGTAAATATATTAAAAAATGGGACTAAGGCAATTTCAATCCAAAGTCACTGTCTAATGACTATAATGTTGAATAGTGATGCCATTTGTATGTCTAGTCAGAAGTTTGCCAGCTGCAGTTAATGACATAAGTTGGACTTAGATGCTGCAATTCATGATGGCAAATAATGTACTTAATTTTACTTACTTTTGCAATCACACGATAAGTGTTTTGATATTATACCAGGTATAATAACATAAGCAGACAAAAATAAAGAGTTACAGCATTTGATGGTGTACCTCATATTATTGGCAGAGGTTGACCAAGATTTCAAATGCAAAACAATGAAACAAATGAAGGCTAGGGCTGCAGAATATCATTTTCACAGATGTAAGTCTTCACTGCCTTCTTCCAGTGGTGGCATCTTTTTTATGTTGGTACAGAAGAAAGAGGTAGGTTCAATGGCAGAAGCAGAAGTGATTTCAGATGTCCTTGTGCTTTGATTTTCTGTTGTGGGGGCAAGAAAGGGGAAAGGCAGAGAATAAGTGTGTCAACTCCCGACTTGGGGTGGAATTACCAATAGTGAATAACCCCTAAAGTTGCCCCCGATTCGTGAGTGTGTGTCACAGCCCATACCCATTGGGTTTGGCAACCTGAACCAAGACTACATGGTCAAAAAAGAGAGCATTGAGATTATCATGAGGGGAGCACTGACAATTTAGGACCTTAAACTTGTATAACTGAAGGTCCAAAAACCATCTAATGAGTTACAGATTCAGCTCCTTGTGTGTGGCCCTAATTTTGTTAGTAACAAAAGTGACTTTGTGACAGAAAAGGTAGTGCCTAAGCTGATGAATTGCCTAGTTCATCACCAAAGCTGCCCTTTCAAGTGCCCCATATATTTCTGGCTCAGAAATATAACAGAGTTGCCAGCACCACCGATGCTTTGGCCCAGCATGGGTTCCAAGCCTGTGTCTAAAGCATTGATCTGGAGGATAAAAAAGGTAAAGAGAAATCAGGGGAAATCAGCACTGGTGCTGACATAAGGGGATGTTTTAGGTCACAGAATGTAGCCTCCATACTTTCATCCAATATCATCATATTGGGAGCATGTTTTTTTGTTAAATTAGTGAAAGGGCACAGCTCTCTTGGAGAAGGCACAAACCGGTAGTAATACCCCACTAGCCCCAAGAAAGCCTGTACTTGCTGCTAAGTTCACAAATGAGAGCCAATTCATAATTGCAGTAACCTTGGAGCACTGTGGTCTGAATGCTCCGCCACCCACTATTTAGCCTTCATTAACCCGAAGAAACATTTTTTAGGGTTTATTTGGAAACTTGTCTCACAAAGTGAACAAACAACTGTCAGAGCGCGCATCACATGTTTCTCCCAGGTGCTGGAATGGATGACTATATCATTAAGGTAGGCAGCACTATAAGTAACCAAATGGTTAAACATGTTACTGCCAATGTCCACTAGGAAATGCTAAATGCAGTCTTTTCATTTGCAGATTTTGTTAAAGAAATTTGCCAATACCCTTTTGTCATATCCAGTGTAACTAGGAAATGCGCCTTTCTGATGAGATCTGGTTTTGGAATTAAAACGATTGGGCTAGACAAGGGACTATAACACCTGGGTGCAGCATGAGATTAATTTTGAGCTCCACATCTGCCGTCTTTCCCTCCAGGAACCGATACGGTTATTAATGGACATTCATCCCTGATTTGGTAATAATGAGCAATCAGTGAAATCCATCTGGGTCACTTGTTCACCACGCCTCTAACAGACAGGATTGCTATCTCCAGCTCCTGTCATTGTTTGGGTGTCAAATCCGTACCAAAATTTAGCATCAAATGTAGGCATAAAATGATTGTGGTCAGCCGGATGGGTCCTTGGGGTTCTGGTCCTTCCACAGCTTCAATAAATTGATGTGATATACCCTTTCTGCCGCCAGACAATTCAACTGTTTCAACAAATAGTCGAAAAGACTTTTTCTTTCTTTGATTTTATAGACTCCTTGCCAACAAACCAATAATTTAGAATGAAGGTGGGGAAATAACATCATGATATGATCTCGGGGACTAAACTCATGGAGGGTCATCCAGTGGTTATACAGACAGACTTCCATAGCTTGCACACATTCCATATGCTTTTATAAAAATGGCCTGATTTTTTCAAATCTATTGCATAACTGTGTGAAATATTCAAGAATTTTTATAGAAGGGAGTTTCCCAACCTTCTTTTGCACCGTACAAAATACAGCGGGGTTGTCTTTATATTGTAACTCCACAAGATGAAAACCCTGTGGAGGAATGTAGGACGTCCCAGTATGCAAACAGGACAAGGTGATGTAACTGCCAGTTCCTCCTGTCCTCACTGACTTCTTTGTGTAGCATGTGTCTGAGCATTTGATTAACACTAGAATTACTAAAGCTTATGAAAAAACTCATAAATGCAGCCCACCTTAAATCGCATCGCACCTTCTTGTCATTGTCATCTGTCTTGTAAATGTGCTGATCAAGACAAGCAGCAAGCAGCCTACTATTCCATCCCCCAACCACTGCAGAATGGGCACAAAGTTCTCCCAGTTCTCGCCTTGATTATTTGGGAGTAAGGTAGCTAGACTTTTATAGGGAAATAATAGATTGTAATTTGGAACACAGGCATTTCATTTGTGTTCCTTTTCTACAGTAATCTGTGTAAACACTTCATTAAAACAAAAACGTTTTTCATATTTTAGTAATACATGATAAAATGTAGACATAAACTATATAATTTATGAAGCCTGAAGTCCAAAGCTCAAATAAACACTCTCACAAAAGGTTCAAGGATGATACGACAGTTTCTGTGGTGCAGCGATAAGAATTGCTGACTTTTAATCAAGAGTCCCCCGGTTTGATCCTAACTGCCTCTTATTGTTAATATTATACAATAAACACATACATTTGGTTTGCGTCTGTAACAGCCACTGTAAATTTATAGTACTTGTAAAAGTCAGCTTTTTTTTTCACTTTTATTTTCTCAGTCACGATCACGATACATACTACCACACACCAACCCCAGGAATCTGACACTGTTAGTTTTTATTTGAAACTGGGAATAACCGTGGATGTGAGTGGTGTTTTGAGACAATGGAACTGGAAATTCTCTGATCTGGATGGATAAAAGCTGACACACAAATACTGGTGCATCTGCCTTATTAGTATCTCATTGTCACTTGATTTTTTTTCATTCAGTTTTTTTCAGTGTTCCTGCTTACGCTGAATTAGTATGCACCTTATGGTCCATGATGTCAAAACCGCACTGACAAAAAAATACTGACACATAGGTATATCTGACATTTGGAATTATTCATTTTATGACCTGTACAGTACATTTCAGAAAACATTGTAGCACAAATGCTACATTATTCATATTAAATGCTGAATTCAGCAAAACAAGAGAGGTTTGAAAACTGGAAGACGCCATACTGAATTGTTATGATTTTGAATTATAGGGTGAACCATAGGGATAACAAATTCTAAATTAGGGTTTAATTTAGGAGGTTTGGGAGTATCAGAATTGGCCATATCTAATGCATTATTTTTAGGGGCCATTAATCATATTATCATTCTTTATGTTTTGTGTGTTCACTTTTGAGCTTGTAGATTTTTTTTGAGTTGGAAGAAAAGGCATCTAAAGTTCTGGATTCTGTACAAATGTTTATATTTGTTATATTAAAAGTTTTGCCAGTCTTGTCTTGTTGGATTGTAGATCACCTTAATGATGCAAGGGTTTGATCTAGAATCAAGACCTGTAAGTGATATTTAAAATATACCTTTTTGAGGCTGGAATTGAGACACGTTAGGCTAAATGTTCTCATGAGAATTGTTCTATCTAGAAATGTCCTATCGAGTACATGAAAAAATACAGCTGCAGCTTGCATTGGTTTGTACAAGAGCCTAACAACTCTAGGGACCAGGGTGCAGTTTCCCACCCTGTCTCTGAATGTATGGTAGACTGCATATACTCCCAGTGCATTTTCTTCTGTTACTCCAGTCTCCTCTTACATCCCAAAGATATGTATATTACGTTAACTGCAGACTCTAAACTGTCAGAAGGTGTGGTTCTGTAATAGAGTTGGTCTCGCTATGATCCAATTATAGAAAAATGTTACAAATTGGAAGAAAAGTAAAGGATGCATAAGGTGGCATGAAAGTCAAGTTAAAGTGTAACTGCATCTCTAAAAAAAGATAACTAAAAATATGGTGTCAACAAAATACCATATATGAGATACAAAGAAATCTTGTTATTATAAAAGCTATTAATTTGTCAAAGTAGTGTGCATTAACATGTATTCCACATTTAGAATTCTTGAATGAAAAGAAAACCAAGCATGGGTGAAATATTTTTAATCCATAAGTTATTAATGATCTTATTAGAACAAATGGAATGTACACATTGAATGTTTTATTACATATGTTTATAAAGAAACTGCCACAATTATCCATTTACATCCTTATTTAGCTGTGAAATCTGCAAGATGCCCAAGTCTGTGGAACACAATACATTCAACAATTTATCATCTGGGACTTTTAAAAAAATCCTGTGAAACAGATGTAATTCCTAACATAGTTTAGCTCTGGCCAGCACTTTGTGTTAAATTCCTGCAAGACCAAACAGGAAATCCATTTCCATCAGTCTGTTAAAGAGGTTTAGTAAAATCAGTGCTGTCGGTGTACAGGAGATCTCAGAAAGGCATTTATTGCTTCATAACCATTAATTTAAAAGTAATGTGAAAAGGAAGTACAGAAGAATCCTTTTTAACATCTCAAAAAAAAGTGAATCCCTTGGAAATGCTAACAAACCTTGCTTGTGTGTTTTGCTTTTTACTCCAGTCTAAACAATCATTTCATATTGCTTGAAATACCTGACTTGCACTTTTTGATAGAAAAAGCACTGCAATGGATTTATTTAGGTTATGAATACATTTAATGGATTAAAGAGGTATAGTTTATAGTAATGCAGAGAAAATATAATTTTATATATTATATATTATTTCACATAAAAATTAAAATAATTTTAAAGAATCTTCATTTATTTTATATAACATTTGATGACTCCAAGGAAACCATTAATATATATATTTTGTAAATAAAGAGTAAAGCTTCAACAGTGAGTAAGTGGTGTATACAAACATTTTTGGGAAGTCTATGAAAAAAATACATAAATATGTACAATATTATATCTACATCATAAGTAGTGTAATACTTCACAACTGAAAGGCAGGTAACTGGCTTCATTCATCTTTTCTTTAGATGACAAATTTAATGTCTCTTATTAACTGATAAGAGCTACTTTACATGGAAAACTAAATTCAGAACTAACCCAAATAGCGCTGTTTGGATGGAACAGTTGGAAGAAGGTATCAGGAGTATTGTGTGATCAAAGAATTAAGGCAAAGGTTAAAGTTAAGGTTTTTAAGACAGTGATAAATCCACAATGATGTATGGAGATTGAGACATGGACAATAAAGGGAGCACAGAAGAAGAAGTAAGATATTGCAGAATGAGAAGTTGAGAGAGTTACAGAAAAGGATAGAATATGAAATGAGACAATTAGAGGTACAACAAAAGTGTTAGAGATATCTAAGAAAGTACAGTTTGAAGTGGTATGGACATGTAATGAGGAGAGATAATGAATATGTGGGCAAAAGAGTGATGGGAATTGAAGTACAGGGAAGAGAAAGTGAGGGAGGCCAAAGTGGAGGTGGATATATAAAGTAAAAGAAGATCTAAAGTAAAGGGGCTTGATCGGTGACGTAGTGCAGGACAGAGTTGTTTGGAGAAGGTTGATCGAGCACATCAACACCATAGATGCTTACTTATGATGATACCAAACATCCAAAAAACTGTTGCTTTCATAAAGGAATTAGATATCAAAATTAGGATATGCTGTTATCTTGTGACTTAGCTTGCAGAAATTATTTTGATGGAATAAAGCAGACTTAAACAAGCTTTAGTGAATTCAAATACAGTAGGTGCAGAACTGATGGTATATCTGATGGAACATTGTTTAAAAAATGAAAGAATATTATCTATATAAAGGACGATAGAGTCATGGAAATTACTGTTGTAATTGGAGAAATACCACTTAAAAAATCACAATTGCCAATGTCTCAAGGGAAAGGACAAACAAACGGGAGATAAGAGACAACCCCATCAAGAGCCTCTTGTAACAGGGAAAAAGGGAGATATCTTAGAATTAGTAAGCCTGACTGATAGGTGTGATGAGTATAAATTTGGAATAGGCTAACAAATTAATCGGCCCATTTGTTGTAGGACTGCTTAAATGTTTGACCAGTTTAATGGCGGTTTTTTGTTAGAATATGTATTGTGTATATGAAGTAATATTCTGTGCACATGTTGTTAGAAACTTGTTGGGAGTGAATAAGCCCAGTTCGACCTGGTCACATTACTTTACCAATAATTGTACAAAACCTTCATAATAAAAGTTTATCTAGTAGTTTCACATGAGTAGTGATTCATGATGAAGGCTAATAAAATTGGCAGAAGAAAGGTTATTTAATAATTGTTTTTTTTATTTTCAGTCAATCTTATATACTGTATATAATACGCTACCATGGCTATTTGTTTTTCTGTCAAGGATTTTAAATCACCTGTAGCTCTCAAACTGTTTGACCTATTGACCTGAAATTTGGTAACATATACTATGCGATGTCCACTATCCATTTTCGGGTTGATTATTGACCTCCAAAGTTATTCCTCTTTTTATTTTATTTTATTGTACAACTAGCAAAATACCCGTGCTTCACAGCGGAGAAGCAGTGTGTTAAAGAAGTAATGAAAATGAAAAGGAAACATTTTAAAAATAACGTAACATGATTGTCAATGTAATTGTTTTGTCACTGTTATGAGTGTTGCTGTCATCAAGGATTTAATTATCATTATGTCTTTCAATCAGATTCGTATTTGGGGGACGTGTTGTGTTCAAGTTACATTCCATGTTTGTCAACCATTGTAAAGATAACAGGTTTCATTCATCGAAGTGTTCACTACCAAAATCGCTAAAGGCAAGGAGGCGCATATTTTGAACTAAAAGGGAGAAGACAGCAAAGGAGCGGAAAAGTGAGAAGGAAAACTGTTTAAATAAAGAGCTGGGAAGGTGAATGGACAGAAGCAGCCAGCGGTACAGCAAGGAAGACTCCGTAATAAGGGTGGTTGGGTGCACGTAGAAGTTTAACAATAGGATTGTTAAGCCTTATGATAATGTTCCCGTACGGAGGGTTTAAAGAGACGCCCCTGGAGAAGTATAGAATAGGGTACCCTGTGTGACTGTTCTGCTGTTCTCCTTCGACAGTTCTGTGGCTCTGCATATTTGTATGCACCTTTGTAAACTTGCATCACTGGTTCTGCACACAATTCAGTTTCTCTCGCACTTTCGCTGAGTTTGTGCCTGACCATCTCATCCTCATTTGCATAAGAACAGTCCTTCACCAGCGAATATTTCGTGGCAGCGTGTCTATTGGATAGCTGCTGACGGTCGGCCTTATATGGGAAGGCACAACTCCGCCTCACACGGCGACCGAGCTGCAGGCTATAGTCGTATATATGGACGAAAGTAGGTTCCAATTATGACCGCTATGCATAGAATTTCGAAATGAAACCTGCCTAACTTTTGTAAGTAAGCTGTAAGGAATGAGCCTGCCAAATTTCAGCCTTCTACCTACACGGGAAGTTGGAAAATTAGTGATGAGTCAGTCAGTGAGTGAGTGAGTAGGTCAGTCAGTCAGTGAGGGCTTTGCCTTTTATTAGTATAGATTAACTTTCGGCAGCAGCCTGTAGGACAGCCATGCGGCTCATGTGTACAGGCGCAGATTCTCATCCCTACCACCTTTACCGTCACTTCTCCTACCTCTTCATCTCTTAAATTATTCTTGAAGCAGATTGAAGACTTAAGGGCTAGCTTAAGTGAAAAATTAAAGAAAACATATTAAGTATTTGCAACACAAACACTGACTTAATCAGTTTTAATGCAAAAAGATGCCAATGAAAGATGAGAAGAAGCGAGCCACTAGGGTAGAGAAAAAAAGTGCTGCTCAGGAAGCAGCAAGTGCATCAGCCTCTGAGCAAATGAATGCTAAACATACAGAGAAAGAGGATGAAAACTATAAATGCTCAAGTTAAGTGTATTCATTGCACGTTATCGTGCAGTGCGCCATTACTGGTCAAATAATATTTACATAACAGATACAGCCTTCTACTCCAAAATCAATACAGGGAAAACAAAGGAGAAATACAAATAAAAAATGCAAAAAAAGATTCAACCTCCAGTTATATAAGATTCATTTTTAACATTAATTTAATATGTTTATTGCCAGTTGTTGCATTTATTAAGCTTGCACATAAACTAACACAATTGTGGGGGTAAAAGAAATAGATAACTTACTTTCTTTCCTTTCACTTTCTGTCCCTCTAACCCTAACCTAAGTATGTTGTATCCCCAAGTGAGGCTAAGACCAAACATCCCTGAGTGCCAGTCCTCTGACATACCTAGAGACAGGGCATCACCAAAAGACCAAAAATTTCCCTGGCAGCAGTGAAGTAACAGTAAACTGAGATATCGGCAGTTAAAAGCCCTCATGTCTTTATAATACTATAGTCCAGGTAGAAAAAACCTGGGGTAGCATATTGAACAGTCACTCCAAAGGGAAAAAAGATGTATTTAGATAGTTCAGAAAGGTATTTTAAAAGACAGATACTTATTAACACTTTAAGGGCTGAATATTTTTTCCAAAAAGTACACAATGCATTAGTTTCACACAAAAATCAAGACTTGGCACCTGTTCGTCATCCCTGGCAGCAGTGGCTGTGCAGGGGGGCTCGATGGCCAACCGGAATGCATGGCAGGCTGGCTACCTCTTTGTCTTCAAACCGCAGATGGGCAATGGTGGCAGTCAAAGTGTAACGCAATGTGGTTTGTACCACTTGTCATCATAAGTGATGGTCCTCCTACACTGTAAAAAATCCAAGAAAGGAAAATTTGTGGTTATGAAGAAAAAAATGTTGGTGCAACAATTGAGTTAAAAAATGTTGTCCTAAAATAGAAAAATGTGTTGAATAGATGAATATGCAATAATTGCCATTAAACTTAAAATATTTTATTAAGTGAAATAATGTTTCTGTACTTAGTCAGCTTTGCAAGTTTGACAAAAAAATACATGTTGGCTGAGCAAAATCCTGGTACTTTTCATCTACTGAGCATGCGCAAATCGAGGAGTAAATTCAAACATTCTGGATTTTTCCAAACGACGAACGGCACAATTTCTTTGCATTAATTTGTCGAAAGCAACGTTAAATGAATGGTCTTACATTAACAGGTAAGTGAAGTTGTACACTTATGTGTAATTTTGTTCAGTAATGCAAAATCCATACTTTGTTCACTATTATTTTAACAATTAATACTTTGAACGTTAACTTGGTCAGCAAGGTAAGTTAGTTTTCAGTTTAGTTTTCTGTAAAGCTAATATTATTTGCTCTTTTTAACACAGCTCTGTACGTCAGCAAAAATTTATCACTTTTATAATTACAATACAATACAATTTATAACGAACTATTTGCTGCTTTCAACCACATTTGTCATTTTCTAGTAAGCCGACATACGCTTTTTGCAAGCCCCTGTCCAAACTTCCGCTTTTTTCAGAAACTATTGTGTAGGTCTTTAATCACTCACTAGCGTAAGATAAGGGACGTGTAAAGGTGCGTTTGCACAGCAGTGGTTTCCTGCGTTATTTTGGCATCTACGTTAAATTCAGCAGTGAACGCACAACACGCCAGTTCTGTTGTAAAGTACATTCTGTCACCGTGGAGGGCGCAGTGCGTGTTCACATGTGAAATTCTGTTTTGCCGGGAATCTCCACGTGAAACTAGTATTTAATGTATCCTGCCGATCGCCGCGTGTGCTTTGTAAGCACTTTGGTATGGAGGAATATTTTGTAGGAAAAGTGGTGACCCTACGCTGGCTGCTTATACAGATCTGTGTCCTTTGATTCCTCAATTTGAACAAGCGAGGCAGGCAGCGTGGTTTCAAAAAACAGCAATGGAAAACATAGTTAGTGCATATTAAATATGCCCAGTATTTCATCTGCCCGACCTATCATCATGAATGTCAAAGTAGTGGCAGAGCTCCTAACACCAAAACACACTTCACTTGGCTTAACACAACTTCTGCATAAGGCAAATGACCAGCAAACCCATGCTGAAGAGCACATGAAAACACAAACCCACCAACATCAAAAAGCGAAAAGACACGGAAAACGACATGTATGTTAGATAGCAAAAGTGTAAATAGATGATACAACAGTTATGTAATTTGCATAGTACAAATACGAACATGCATTAATGCAATTGCCTATGTATTGATAACACTTATGTTGTGACAACTGAGTCATGCCTTGGAAGCTTTTCTCATTTCATTTTTTTCTCCATATAATAAAGCAGTCAACTAACAAACACTATAGTTAAAATTATCCATCCATCCATCCATTTTCTAACCCGCTGAATCCGAATACAGGGTCACGGGGGTCTGCTGGAGCCAATCCCAGCCAACACAGGGCACAAGGCAGGAACCAGTCCTGGGCAGGGTGCCAACCCACCGCAGTAGTTAAAATTATGCATTTTGTTATTCTTTTAGTGAATTTTTGGGTAATAATGAGTTTACCTTACTTTGTTATATAGCTAGGAGATCTGACATTACTTTATATGGAAGTTGATTAATATTTATATTTGCTTTATTAAGAATAGCTTTCTAATTGATTAATACATTTTTAATATGTATGACATTCTCAGCACATTGTAACACATCTATGCAGTACTACAGTTTGGATGCATTACCCAGTTTAAATTTAACACTGGATGTGTCTGCCCAGGGTGAACTTTCACTTTAGTTTATAACATTCTCTGTCAGTGATCAGATTAATGTAAGCACCACTATGGTTTTAGTTTTGAGTCTTTATATGTACATTTACTGTTTGAAAATCTTCTAAATACATAACTTTTGTTTTGGTCATGGTTTTATTTCAGATGTTTAATTCTCAACAAAACTCAACACTGTGCTGCTATAGTAAATTTTCCATGCAACAGGATCAGCCATAGCGTTATCCACAATTAAACAATGGCCAGGGTTTTTGTTGAAGAACAGGTAAGTATTATATTTCACATGTCACTTTAATGTCTTAAACACCGTTGGTTTGTTTCTGCAGTTTATTAACTCAGTCCTCTCTCGCTGTCTTGCTTACACATAGGTTTATACCGAATTTCTATGCATAACCTCGTTAATCATGAAGTTAGCACTCCTAACATCACTGGACAGTTGTACTGTGGGCTTGCTTATGATGTTACAGAGCTCAAGAGGAAATGGAGAATCTACTAGAAAAACAGGATATACAGGTAGGTAATATATCTAAAGTAATTTTACCAATTTATCAATTTCAGAGTAATCTAGATTTTTCTTTTTAGCTTCAGATTAGTATTATATGTGTATCATAAGCTAAGCAATCTCTTTTTCCTCCATTCATTGACCTTATCGTGTGTTGGTTTGGTTTTGTCTTTCTTTTCTTTCACAGACCACAGACTTAACAGCGCACTGGAGAGACTCTGTTCTTCTGAGTCTTCCCTTCTACCTAAGAGAGCTGGCCTCAATTCCAAAAACATCCTGGTAATTTGATTACCTCATTTTGTGGTGCATCAGTTTAGCATTTTATGGGGTGTGTAACTTGCATTAATATGCAGAACTTGATATCTTGTTACAGTGTATGTGATACTCATGACAATGGTCATTTTATGAAGTGTCTAATTGTATTTCATATCTTTTGTAGAATTCTGCAAGGAACATTATGATGGGAATTTTAGAGTTGGTCAGGAATGGCGTCCCTCCAAGATTGCTGTCCAGTGCAGTAAATGCTGTAATTGTCCTTGAAGAGGAGGTGGTTATGAAGAACTTGGGAAACTTTACAAATGCCTTTATAATCCTGTTTGGCCCACTTTATGCTTTTAACATGAACTATCGCAAGGACCTTAAATACACATTTGCAGTGGTCCAGAAAGTGTTCCAGTACCTTGGAAATTACAACACTGCTAGAATGCAATCTCTAAAAAACAGACTATTTCCAAATGTAATATGATTTTCTTTGTGACACTTCCAATTAATTTTGTTAGTTTGGGGACATGCTTTTGAAGAGAAAAAAAAAACGTCTTTGATCACTGTTTTAAAAAAAAATAGTTAAATGCATTTGACTGTTAAATAGCCTATTGTCTTATTTGATTTATTCATTTTCTAAATAAGTCTCTAAATCTGGATTCCATCACCATTCTACTGCTCTTACATAAAGCATTCTTTCTGTGTAGCTTAAGTGAACAGTAATATTGCAGCTGCAAAGTTAATGTTAATAATTTACAGTGATGTGTCAATAAAACATTTTAAATTATTTTGTTGTTGTCCTGCATTATTCAATAAATTCTGTATTAGTTTTAATTTGTAGAGCATACAATTTACAGTTGGTTTAGTTTTTGATACTGGCTTAGTAGTTAACTAAACTAAAGAAAAGTATTTAATACAACACAGAATATGTAATTAGAACAACAAGCTGATCTGATGAGTACCAAATATTTAGCTGGCACAACTTATTATTGTTATTTGAGCCAACATGGTAAGGATGTCAACACAAATCAAAATAATCAATTTACACAACTATAATTAGGTGAACTAAATTTTTTGAGTGCAACAAGTCACTAGAAAATTTTAAGTTGGAAAGGACAAATTTTTTTTACAGTGTAGGCGAACGCTGCTGTAGGTGTATCAGCTAAATGAATATATTCAGCACCACGATCAGTTGGGGACCGATAGGCTGATGCTGGTACCTCACTTTCATTTTCGATATCCATCTCCAGATCACTTGCATCAAACTCAGAGTCCGAAAAGTCAGAGTCCAATTCAACGATCATACATAAAACGTCCATGGAGTATTTTGCTTTGCACATTTGCTTTAGTCTTCCCAGATGTCAATGCCATTTTAGAGGCTGTTTGCTCTTCACTACTCCTGCACATCAAATCAACAAAGCTAACTTTCCTTCAACCAAGAGAGTTGAACTAAAACGTAAGGGCGAGTTTTGTCACAGTTTATAGCCCATTACCATCCTCTACCCCTGAATTTTGACAAAAGTCAACATCAGCCCTGAAAGAGTTAATATATATTGTATACTTTATACTGTGTTTACATATCTTAAATTCTAATTATACTATTTTTATATTATCAAAAATCAGCTGAAAGTGATGTAATTCATACATACTGTATATACAGTATATAAGCATACACAAGTATATGGATGCACGTGCATATATCCTACAAACACAAATATACACTTATGTGTATTACTAATGTATACTCTCACTTGCTATTAATTAATGGATTAGCATATACTTAATACTGTGTAGTACATGAAAAGTAAGCATTAAATGTATTCTCATTAATCTATCCTATACTACACTGTATGTATAGAATTATTGTACCAAAAACCTATATAAGGGAATGAAAGATAAAAATATTACTAACGTCTTCAGATAAAAAGAAAATAGTAGCAGAAAATAAAGCTGGAATTGCAGCAAACTTATTATATTCAAACTGGTACAAGATGCAAACACAAATACTTAATCAATCTCTCACACATTGCTGACATTCTTCTTTGCATTCCAAATGCATGATTTGACTGCTACACTTAGAATTGTAACTTCAAGTTTTAAAGATTGTTGGAACCAATATTTTAGCTCTTGTTCTGCTTCCTCTGGAAAGGTGAAAATATAGAATTAACCATCAACTGTTACTTTGTGTCAAGACAGAAACAGAAGATAATTTTTGATTCCAGCTTTACTTGAGAGCTGTTTAATGCAACAGTTGTGTCAGAGAAATTTGTGAATATACAAATTTGGCTGTGGCTGTTTTGAAATATGATCTCCTTCTGTCTGAGGTGAAACATGACATTTTCTTTATACCATAGTTTACCAAATCTCCATCCATCCATCCATCCTCTTCCGCTTATCCGAGATCATATCGCGGGCTAACAGCTATGGCAGAATTTATCAAATCTAACTAATGCAATACTAGGCTTCAAGGGATTCAGTACACACAGGCAATGAGCAGTTACGGTGTCAATTTTGGTTTTAAAGTCCAATCCCAGTATTTTAGAAAGAAATTCTGTTACAAATTTCACTGGGTTGGGACATTTTAGTTTTCATTTAGTCCTTCAATCCGAATATTTTTCCTTTTAAATTTATCTTCAGATATCACAAGGTTGTTACAAAGCATGTTGCATTTAGATTATACAAGCAGTTTACTCTATCAGCAGCAGACGTCATTTGTTCTGCTTCCCTGATGCGAGTTGAACATGTGCTTTACTTGTTCCTGGTGAGCCCCAAATACTTTGATTTTATTCTTATATTTGCTCATTTTTCTGTCTATGCTTTTATCCATTTTTGCTAGATTTTATTTCAGCTTTACAGTAAAATTATTGCTTGGACATACTTTCTAATCCTTCATATCCTGTCTTATGTCCTTCATATTGTTTTTTCAGGTCAGTTTTAGCCCATTTTCTATTAGAGCTATAACTGCAAATACCTAATAATAGAAAGTTTTGTTTTTTTTTAAACTGCACAGGAGTGATGTGCAAACAAATTGTACTATATCCTTTGGAATTCCTTCTTTGGTACCTGCTGTAACAGCTCCATTAGACGAAAACTGGCCTTTACTGTTAAATCCACTGATAATATTTCAAAGATACAGTGTAATCTAATGAAAATTGAAACATTTACATGTTTGTCCAGGAAGACAAGTTATTAGAAGTGGTGTTAGAAACATGTTTGAAACCTTATCATAAGGATATAGGAAAGCAAAAAATCAGAGTACGGACTTAACAAGAAACTGCTAACAATGTCCAAGTAACTCCAGTATGAGACCATGGCAATATCCTAGTCAAATTATCCAAGGACCACATTTTGAAAACATGAGCTCTGAAAAGACTTTATATTTTTGTCAACATACAGGAAGACTACAAATTGATTAATTCAATCATTATTACTATAGACCAGTGGTTCTCAAGTTCATTCCTGGGATTCCACTGTGTACCAAACATTTTCACAGTTCAGTGTGTCAGATATTGAATCAGCTGGCCTCTTTTGTCACTTATTTTCATTCAGAAAACTACTCTAGTGTGATATTTACATTTAGAAGAAATTCTGAAAAGGTATTTATTTTTGCCATAGCCTTAAACATTTTTTATGTAACATTTCCTTATTAATTCAACTTTTTCTGTTGTAACAAGATTGAGTCTCCAAACATCGTAAAGGTTTGGGGCAGCCACCCATATATTATATCCCAGCTGCAAAGGTTTTGAAAATATTTGAACAGAGATGTTCACAAGACTGAGTCCAAAACAGAACTGAATATTTGGAGGGAAGATGGTGGTTTTAAGAGCTGGGGAAGGAAATTATGTAATTTATGTCGGAACTGGAAGTGATGTCATCAGAGGTGCCGGAAGTGACATCATCAGAGGTGCCGGAACCTGGTGAGATTTCCTGAGAATGGTCTGCAAGAAACTGAGAGAGACAGTCAGCACACTCTGGCACCCCCTGGTCTGGTACAGTATTACAGTTACCCAGGCCCTTTAGCTGCCTCCAACTCGCACATGTCTGACACTGTAAAGATTCGTCCCTTAATTATAATCATATCTGTATACAGGTAATTAGTGACAGGCAGTGCAAACACATGTTAAAGGGGATCAGCTTCTGCAGTGTCATGTTCATATGCCCACTAATTAGTAGAAGTAAAAGTAACCCATTGTTTTGAAAAACTGGATGGAATAAAAAGCTATAGCCACAGTGGTACCCCCTGACTGAAACCGAGAACTGCTGTGGTAGACTTTTTTCATATATATATACAGTGGAACCTCGGTTTACGAGTAACTTGGTTTACGAGTGTTTTGCAAGACGAGCAAAAATTTTTAATAAATTTTGACTTGATAAACGAGCGATGTCTTGCAATACGAGTAGTATGGATACACTTTGTCTGCTGAGCGTCATGTGATCACAACTGAGCTGATGGTGGTTCTCTCTCTCTCTCTCCTTATCTCACTCGCTCATCGAGTCTTTTTCTCTCTCTCCTTATCTCGCTCGCTCGCCCAGTGCGTCTTTTTCTCTCTCTCTCCTTATCTTGCTTGCTCGCTCCCTCATCGCGTCTTTTTCTTTCTCTCCTTATCTCGCTCGCCCAGTGCGTCTTTTTCTCTCTCTCTCCTATTCTTGCTCGCCCAGCGCTTCTCTCTATTTACAGCGCTTCTCTCTCTCTTCTTATCTCGCCGCCAGCGCCTCTCTCTGTTTACTACAGCATTGTGACTGTGTGTGTGCGCTGTGAAGTGTGAGTCCTCATCTTGCTCCCCAAAACACGAAGCTGAGTCTCACTACTTTAACACCAGCTGAATAAACACCAGTTTATTCAGTTTGAAACAGCAACAGCGCTGTTATTTATTGCAGCGGGATCTTTATAATGTTCCTTGATCTTTTGGATGCACTTATACGGCGAACTGCTACAGCGCTGGGAGACTGCGATTGCTTTGGGACACTCTTCAGCGTGTCGTCCCGTTGGGTGGAATTCCACATGAGTTTAGAAACTCACACCAGCCATGATTCTTTTTAAAGGTAAATTGCAGGTTAATTTGTATTATGTATTTTACTTTATATTTTGTATTAATCCTTTTTATATGAATAGTTTTGGGTTGTGGAACAAATCATCTGAATTTCCATTATTTCTTATGGGGAAATTCGCTTTGATATACGAGTGTTTTGGATTGCGAGCACATTTCCGGAATGAATTATGCTCGCAAACCGAGGTTCCACTATATATATATATATATATATATATATATATATATATATATATATATATATATATATATATATATATATATATAAATTTTTTTTTTAAATCTATCAGCTCATGTCTGAAACAACAGCCTTTATTTATATAGTACAATTTCATAAATGAAAGTACCTCAAAGTGCTTAACAATACAAAAAGCTTTTTTTATCTATGTATATGTATAGATAGAAGGCTAATTCATTGGTCTCATTAAGACCTTGGGGTGATTATATATTGTGCCTAAAGACCCAGGCTGCTTCAACCTAAAATAAATGACTATTAAAATCTTCACCCCTAGCAGTGATTGTAACTTTTTGCATCAATGAATATTTAAGTTTAAATACAGAATGCTTTTTCTCTACAAAATGTCTTGATATAGAATGTTCAAAAGAACATGTATTACTATTGCTTTTATGATTGTATGTTTAACTGGTCTTAATGGTTTTCCAATGTAAAAGAATGAGCAGGTACAAGTCAATACATAAATTACCCCTCTATTGTTAAAATCAGAGCGTTGCTTTAAAGTAACTGATATTTTTAATGACAATCTGTTCACCTTTTTTACAACAGTTACATCTTAAACAATGGAATTGAGCCAGTTTGTTAAATGTTAAGGGGTTAACAGAAGTTGAATCATAAGTGTTTTGATTATGGGTACAAGTGAAAAGTAGGGGATCTAGAAAAACCGGGTCAAGTTGTAAAATGTTCCAGTGTTTTTATGGCTCTGCCAAACTGGTTAGTGAAGACTGAAAATGTAAAACTACACACCAATTTATTAGCAGGGTTTTTTTTTTAACTTGACTGAAGCAGGCAATCACAATCTGCTCTTTTATAAGAATTCTTTACATTACTTTTATTATAACCCCAAGCAATCTACTCATCAAAAGAGCTGGTTTGTTGTACATATTCAGATCAGTTGGAACACATTCCTCTAATGTAAAAAACTGGGAGACAGGAAGTTTGTTAAGACTGAAAATGAAAATTAGTCACATGCAAGAGTGTATTATGTTCAGCAGGTTTTCTAAACAGATTAAAAAATAAAGTTATTACGTATCTGACCAGAAATATTCAAACATTGTGTCATAACTCAAGAGTGAACTTAATATTCTTGTCACAGGAATTTAAATAAAAATGGAAGCAAGTTAGAAATTCTGAAGTACACTGGCAGATCATTAGAACATCATTTACGTATCAAACGTAGAACAAGAGGATTGTAGTCCAATAAATACATTTTTTCTCGATACTATTCACATAAATGTTTGCAATGCTAGGACCGGAAGTGGCACCCATTACAACAACATCAACTACAACAACATTTATTTATATAGCACATTTTCATACAAAAAATGTAGCTCAAAGTGCTTTACATAATGAAGAATAGAAAAATAAAAGACACAGTCAGAAAAGAAAATAAGTCAACATTACTTAACATAGAATAAGAGTAAGGTCCGATGGCCAGGGAGGACAGAAAAAAACAAAAAAAAAACTCCAGACGGCTGGAGAAAAAAAATAAAATCTACAGGGATTCCAGACTATGAGACCACCCAGTTCCCTCTGAGCATTCTACCTCACATAAATGAAACAATCCTCTTTGTATTAAGGGTTCTCACAGAAGGACTTGATGATGATGGTCATGTAGACTTGGCTTTTAGTCCATCAATGATGGAGCATCATGATGCTTTAAGTAGGTGTTGGTGGCGCAGGCCGCCTCCACAAAGAAACTGGAAAAAGAAACAGAAGAGAGAGCAGGGATTAGTACGGATTTTAGAGCCACCATGAATAGTTATTATAATGAATTGAACATACAGAGTATCAGGATTAAATTAAAGTGAAGTTATGAGAAGGCCATGTTAAAGTAATGTGTTTTCAGCAGTGTTTTAAAGTGCTCTACTGTATTAGCCTGGCGAATTCCCATTGGCAGGCTATTCCAGATTTTAGTTGCATAACAACAGAAGGCCGCCTCACCACTTCTTTTAAGTTTTGTTTTTGGAATTCTAAGGAGATACTCATTTGAGGATCTAAGGTTACGATTTGGAATATAAGGTGTCAGACATTCCGATATATAAGATGGAGCGAGATTATTTAAGGCTTTATAAACCATAAGCATAATTTTAAAGTCAATTCTGAAAGACACAGGCAAACAGTGTGGTGACATCAAAACTGGAGAAATGTGTTCAGATTTTCTTTTCCTAGTTAGGATTCTAGCAGCTGCATTCTGCACTCGTTGCAAACGATTTATGTCTTTTTTGGGTAGTCCTGAGAGGAGTGCGTTACAGTAATCTAGCCGACTGAAAACAAAAGTGTGAATTTTCTCTCCATCTTTCAATGATATAAGAGGTCTAACTTTTGCTATGTTTCTTAAGTGAAAAAATGTGGTCCTAGTGATCTGATTAATATGCGATTTAAAATTCAGGTTACAGTCAACAGTTACCCCTATGTTTTTTACTTCTGTCTTGACTTTTAATCCTAATGCATAAAGTTTATTTCTGATAACCTCATTGAATCCATTATTGCCAACCACTGAAATTTCAGTTTTCTCTTTATTTAGCTTGAGAAAATTACTATTCATCCATTCAGAAATACAAGTAAGACATTGTGTTAGTGAATCAAGAGAGTCGGAGTCATCAGGTGCTATTGATAAGTACAGTTGTGTGTCATCAGCATAGCTGTGGTAACTCAACATATACAACTTAAATTAAACATTACAACTTAAATGCTTGCTAAAAGAGAAATAATTCCATTTGAGAGCAACTTCAGAAAGATATATAATAACATCAACATATTGTGGGAGAAAAAAGGAATATGTATATAGTAAATTTAAAGCAGTATCTTGTGGAATGTGATTCAATATCAAGGGTTGATACAAGACATCCCTCATGCACAGAAGTTGGTTGATTACTCTTTTCTTAATAAAGTCTGTCAAATCTCTAATGATCATATTACTTACAGGGTTTAAGGCTGTTTTACATCTAGAACAATGAAAAAGTTTTCAACCCATAAACTTAATCTCATATTCCAAACTTAACATATATTGAAGTATTTTTCCAGCTGATCTACAAAATAGTGTGATTCATACCAAATCAAAAGAATCACAGTGAAAACCTTTTAAGAAATTGGCTAAAATAGAAAAATCTAAACTCTCAGTTTTAAAAAGTCTTCATATTCCTTGTAGTAAATGGGTGGAATACATGTTCTCAATTCCTTTATGAGGATAAATACACCCTCTGTTGCTGAGATCCAGCATTATGGTATAGATTTTTCATAAAGCAAACCAAAATGAAGACAAAGGATTATTAAAAATAAGTCAGGGATATAATTATAGAATCACAGATCTGGGGATGGACACAAGGCCATCTCAAAAGCACAGAACATACCTCGGAGCTCAGTGCAGTTCATCATTCGAAAAGTGGGAAAATATGAAACTAGAGCCACACTGCTTTAAACCCACAGTAAAACAGAACAAGAATGACACATATCAGAGAGGTACTGTGACACCAATTGTTACTCTGAATGAGTCTCAAAAGTCAGTGGAAAGAATGTTCTTGGCTCAACAATCACTAAGGGAATGAACAAAAAGTGCCCTTTATAAAAGAGTGGCAAGGAAGAAGCCCTGGATGAAAAAAACAAACTTTTGCCCTTAAAGAATTTGAAAGACTTTATTTGGAAGGTATTACAAAAATGTGACAGAGCATTTTGTGGACTGGTGAGACTAAAGCGGTACTTTTTGCACACTGCACATCAGCAAGGTAAAACCATCCCCACTGTAAAAGGTAGTGGTGGCTGCATCATGTTTTGTTGCAGAAAGAACTGGCAATCTGCTTAGGACTGATTTGAGAATGAATGCAACACAATACAGATAATTCCTGGAGAAACACTTGATACTCGCTCTCAGAAAGTTTAAATTGGAGAGGAAGCTTATCCTTCATCAGAACAATATCCAAAACACACTGCCAGAAAAACAAAGGAGTGGTCTAAAATTAAGCAAATTAATGTCCTTGAGTAACCCAGTCAGAGGTCTGAACTTTACACCACTGAACGTCTGTGGCAAGACCTACAAAGAGCTGTTCACTGCCACTCAACAACTGTCATGGCGAAAAATTCATCATCGGAAGGCTTTTTACCTAAAAATAAAGGCTATTAGGACTCGAGATAGACAGACAGAGTTTTAAGGCTTTATTGCAATAAATCAACCACATGGACTCAACCCATTTCGGCCGAATGAGATTAAGCGACGATCATTACAGCAATTGAAGTTTTTATAACAATGTCTTATCATTTTACCTCATTCAATTAGCTCATTCTGCACCTGGTTTTACTGTCCATTATTCCTCTTGGTGTCTGTTTGCCTTATTTTGATTGGTCTAAGACTGGGTGGATGGCTTCCTTTTACCATCTTTGTGCTTTACTTATGTAATTTCCTATCTTTTCTGACTTCGCTATAATGAGCTCTTTTGCCCATCTTCTCTGACTCCCTTCTATTCCTGACCGGCCGAACCTTGAGTTTCCATGGGAACCCTTATTGTCTCCTTTCTTTTCCTATCACTGGCCCCCTTATGGAATTTGTTATATTTCTATGCTGTTCCCATATTCTCTAACTGGCCAGGCTTCGATTCCATATATGGGTTTCCTCTCATCGTTTTCTTTCTTAAACCTTCTAAACTTTTAATAATAGTGACCTGAAGCTTAAGCTTTAATTAAAAAGAAGTATAGTATGTGCTTTCATTTAATCATTGCTTGGCATGCTTAATTTCTACACTAAAGTTAATTGCTAATATATTCTTATAGTATTTTTGCTAATGCCTGAATTTACTAAGATTTTCTCTACCTGCATTATGTCAGCGTGACCCTGCTTACAGCAAAAGCCTTTTGTTGCCTTTCTGCTGATTCATCAGCCCAGCTGCTTTCAGAGGCTTCTTCTCTTTGTTATCGCTTCCTAGCCTTGAATCACAGGTGTTCTCAAACTCTTATCCTGTCCAAAACTGGTCTTGGTGTATCAATTAGCTGTTCTTTTCTTACTTTGGAAATTTTAATGTAAGCCTAAAAAATAATGCAATATAACTGATTTTTTAGTTAACTATTTGCTTGACCTATATTATTTGCTTAACATTCTAATTTATGCTTAATCTAATGTTTTAGAAGGTTTTAATTACTTTTTATGGCTCTATATGTTAATTTGCTATCCTCTCATGCAAATAAAAAATTTTCCTTCTACACAACTAATCTGGTACAAATTGAGTAATTTTACAAGAGCAAGTGGAAGAATCTTGCTCTAATACATTATACATGATAAACAAACAAAAAATTCCCAGTCTAACTGATCAAAATACTGATTATGATAATCATCCATCCATCCATCCATTATCCAACCCGCTATATCCTAACTACAGGGTCACGGGGGTCTGCTGGAGCCAATCCCAGCCAACAAATGGCACAAGGCAGGAAACAAATACTGGGCAGGGCGCCAGCCCACCGCAGTATGATAATCACATATGTGAAAAAAGTGTTGGTGGCTCATTATTATTTTTTCTATTCGTTTCCATTAGCAGAGACGACTTTGTCGACCATGAACCCAGTAATGTACGAGGGACGATTTTTTACCTCTATTTGTTAAGAATTTAAAAAAACAAATGACATCACTTTTCTACATAAGTCACCTTCGTTTGCGATGCAATGTTCCCAGCATTCATACCATCTTTTTAATGCCCAAATACTGCTCCTCCTGCTTTCAGCATTTCCAATGAAAATATAAAAGTACAGAAACTTTTTGAACGTCCCTCGTATGTCTATATTGCAGTCAACATTTCTATTGGCTTTGCATATGCATTGATACCGTATTAAGCCATTAACACCAATACAGCATTTTCAGTTAGAGCATAAATTTGCCAGTGAGGGAACCTTATGTTTTTAAAAATAGAACACAATTGGGGAACAATAATTCTCTTTTTTATTGATAAAGAGTACTTTTTTTCTTTTCACTGTCTATCATCAGATGCTTGGTTTATTTGTTTTTATTCGTTTGATATTGTTTTTTTTTTTTGTTTGTTTTTTGGTTGATTGGGTTTGGGGTTTTGAATGCTACCCAGTTTTATTTTTGTTCCTCAAATGCACAAACAACTTACCTGAATTGAGATTTTAACCAGACATCTTTGTGATTGTGGTGTTATGCGCTGTTAAGATAGCTCGATATTTGTGCATTCCTGCATTGTGCATTTGTGTAACTTGCTGGATGTTTTACAGAAAATGCTTATTTTCTATGTTGGAAGCCACGGAAAGGTATGCACATCTTTTTTTTATTTTTATTTTTATAAGCAATATGAATGGAATACAAAAAGAATAAGTTTGTTAAATACTTGTTTAGACTTTAAAACAAAAGAAAAAATGAACCTGGGTTAACATGATACATTACAAAATAAACAGTTACTGCTGTAACTCACTGAACATTTTTATTCAGTTTCTGTGGTTTAATTTGTGATTGCCAACTTTTTGAAGTTCTTTTGCTCTGTTTAAAAAACCCTTACAAAATATAAATGAATATGTTCCCAAGGCAGACATTTTATAATAAAATACTTTATTCTGTTTGGCAGTTCAACTGACTTTTTCCAGTGTCATACAGCAACACAGACTTCTGTATGGCAAGCCAAATTAACACATTGAGATATCACAAAAATGAATTTGAGATATCTTAAAATGCAGTTTAGCTTTTCAGATATTTTAAAATCTTTTTAAGATGTCTCATAATCACTTCCTGTATGATCTCTTAAAATTGACAGGAAATGATTCTGAGATATCTAGAAATGTATTTAATATTTTTAAAATGATCTAAAATGATATTCAGATATTATGAAATATCTTCCTGTATTTATAATGATATCTTAAAATGTATTTCAAATATCATAAAATAACAGGAAGACTCATTGAAAACATGTGTGATTTGGCAGGAAGTCATTTCTAAGACCTCCAGATATATTTCTGATATCTTAACAGTACACTTCAGGCATCTGAAAATGATTAAAGTATCATTTTGGAAACCTTGAAATGCATTTGAGATATTAGAAAATACATTGAAATAGATTTTTTATCTGAGGTTGACTTGATTTCCTCTACAGTTATGCAAAGTTGGCAGGTAACTATACATATACTATGCATTTATAATTTTGTCAACATGACGCATCAAGCTTACTGTTTGAATTTGTAGAACAGCATTGCAGCATTTTCACAACAAACTATGCCCACTTCTCCATCATCATCGATTTGCTTGCTTAGATTTCTTACAGGATTTACAAATCCTGCAGAAACAGCTAATAGCTAAATAGTAATGCTAACAGTGAAAACAGTAATAACATGTGGCGTATTAACTTAAAGGCGGCATGGTGGCACAGTGGTAGTGCTGCTGCCTCACAGTGAAGAGACCCGGGTTTGCTTCCCGGGTCCTCCCTGCATGGAGTTTGCATGTTTTCCCCGTGTCTGCGTGGGTTTCCTCCGGGCGCTCCAGTTTCCTCCCACAGTCCAAAGACATGCAGGTCAGGTGTATTGGCGATTCTAAATTGGCCCTAGTGTGTGCTTGGTGTGTATTGGATGTGTCCTGCTGTGGGTTGGCACCCTGCCCGGGATTGTTTCCTGCCTTGTGCCCTGTGTTGGCTGGGATTGGCTCCAGCAGACCCCCATGACTCTGTGTTCGGATTCAGCGGGTTGGAAAATGGATGGATGGATGGTATTAACTTAATATTTGACAGAATAAACTAAGACTCGAGGTGCAAAAGAATCCATTGTACACTTAACTTAGCTAAGGTAAGTTAGGCTAAATTTTGCAGCAATGGTCAAGTTTCATGGCCAAATGTTTATTCCGACTGCATATTGTACATTATCTAGGTCATTATACCACTTAAGACATAGCCTACAAGGATATACAGTATGTGTCAGATCATTTCTCATTAAGTTGCATATTTGAATTGCAGATAGCTAGTGTTCTTGTATTTGCTTAGAGATTACCAGCATTGTTTGTACTTTTAATACAGGTGAACACGTAGTGTTTTACCTTAAGGTGTTTTGTTGAGGAGAATGCCTAATGATAACTCTGTAAATGCTTTTATAATTATTGCTTTGAAAATGAATGCTCATCACATTTAATGACCATGTAGAGTTGTATGCTTACAGATACTGCAAACCACTACAGTGATTCTGAGTCAGTGGCCAGATAACTTTGACTTCCCGTCACTTGAATAGATAGACCATCTTTCAGAGTAGATAGAGTTGCTTCAGCAACTGGTAAAGTGCACATAGGCAATATTTGTGTTTAGGTGAACAATAAATGGTCCAGAAATGTTGCTGTAGAGTCAAGCCACTAGGGCTTCATTTATAAAGTTTTCTCGAAATGTGTGTACGCAACTTTCCATGCAAACATTGGAATTTATAACAGAAAATTGGCATTTATTTACGGCAGCTCTCACCCATGCGTTCAGAACATTTTGCAAAAAGTGGGAAATGATGACACCCTTGATCGATCAGTGAAACCAGCTAAAATGATGATTCACACGCATGATAATCTACAGTATATCACTGAGCCACTATTATAATGTGTGCTGATGTGACAAACATATTACACCCCAAAAGTGATGAATATTGTGTATAGACTCTATTTTAGTTCCTTTTTAATAAAGCCAATTACAGTAAAAAAATGTTTTAGCCTTTTTGTCTGCACACGCTCAAAGTCTAGGTGTCTGTAATGTAACCAAATGGATCAGTGGTGTCATTTACAGCACAGAACCATATATATATATATATATATATATATATATATATATATATATATATATATATATATATATATATATATATATATATATATATATATATATATATATATATATATGCCACACACACACACTTAGAGAGCAGCTGACGGGTTCAACAAAGCGTGATAACACAAAGAAAGTGGGTTTGGTACAAGGTACTGATATCACTCTCTTATTCAGCAGAAAAAAACAAAGAATAAACGTAAATTTTTGAAGACTGGCAGACCATTGCGTTTCCATACTCACAATAACAATGGCCCCACCTGATGACTTCCGGCTTCAAGTTTCTACATCATGTCCATCCTTACGATTGTTTCCCAGTATTAAAGTGCCAGCAAGACAACAAAATCAAAAAATAGTCCTAGTGTCATGCACATAAAATTAAATGCAGTCCTCTACAACTCTTCTTCTTCCTCCTTCTCCTGGGACAAAAATGAAGAGGACAGAAAAAAGTTATCAAAACCAAACAGAAATACAGGAAAATCAACAGAAAAAAACAAATAGTAATTTGCTATACACAGGAATGCTAAATAAGAATCACTAAATATAATTTGCTCAGCTACCTTCTCTCCCTCATGCCAGATGGACAAAAGATGATTCCTGCTGGGTGTCTCTCAGTTTTATATGCGTTCTACCTGGCCAATCCTTTACACCAACCTGACACAATCTAGTCAGTGACGCTGCTTGTGACCTTACATCACTGCAGCCCTAATCTAGGCAGAAGCCTCTCTAAGTCTTGAACGTCTTGTTGACGTGGCTGCCAACACACACACGCACACACGTGCATGCATCTCCAACTTCAGGCAGCTTCCTGAAGTTGCTTTCATTTTTTCACTGTTTCTCCAGGATTTTCTTATCTCATGGCTCTTTTGCACACCTGGCTTATGTGCCTCCATTTCCAGCTGTTTACTCTGCATATGGTCAAACAGGCATCCTTCACCAATATGTCACAAATTAATGCCAAGATGATGACATGTCAATGCTTTTTAAATTAAGTGAGAGATGGGCCTTCTCACTCATGTTAAAATTGCCAACAAAGTTTCCACCTGTGGCATGCCTCCATACCACCACTGTGGCCATTTGCGTCTGAAGCCTTTTCATATACACTTCAGGTAAGTGCACTTTTCATAACTAAACTATACAAAGATTAAACTACTATTGTTATTTATAATATTGTTTCCCAATGTCCTGTGATTCGTCCTATCACAGACAGCATTCGAGTCACACTCAGGTATGAATATTTACAAAGTGATTGAGATTTATAAACAGTAAATTGTGTAGAAATGTGTGTACAGTGGGGTTTTATAAAACAATTTTATGTTTTCTTGCCATGCACATGTTTTCATGCTGAAATCCACACAGTTTTATAAATGGGGCCCCAGTGCTAGAATGTCTAATTGTAAAGTGCCATACTTTTTACTTGCCACTAGAATTCATGTTTATGTACACAGTGTACTGTATTTATGTTGCACAGTGGTCCAAGGGAATGTTATTTTGTACTACTGCATGCTGCAATGCTTTGAATGGATGGTATGATAATGAAGCCACTTGACTTGACTAGAAATTTAGTTTATCTCAAAGATGAAACACTTCTGAAGGTCACCAAAGATCTGAAACATTCATTCCTGGGAAGTCTAGCAAAAAGAATGCAATCATTTAAGACTTACCCAAATGATGCTAAAAGGAAGCGCACGTCTCACAGAAAGATGATAATGCAGTGGTTGGAGTGGATAGAAAAACAGCCTGAAGTTCAGTATGGACAACTATAGAACCAAGTGCAAGAGATCAGCAAGTCATAATGTAACAGTGAATGGTGTGAAATGAGGAATGAATTTGCCATCAAGAAAGAACACCAAAAAGCCAAAGAAATCAGCTTTTTGCCTTCCTTTTCACTGGGACACAATAAAACCAGCCTTAAGGATAGTCACAAAATTTTGTTTGAAGAAATGCAGAAAAGAATATCAAATGTATTGCGTCTGAAGAAATCCATGGATTTGACCTTCACACTTGGGTGGTGGAATCAAAGCCTGCAGTATGACAAATAGGGGAACAATGGCACACTCTTTTCTTAGAAAATCAAGTGTGAAAATAACACGCCTAGACACAGAAAAAGGTTTGGGGCAGCCTCCCTGTATACTTGAAGTATGGCTGAAAAATAGGCAAAAAAAGGTACATGCAAGGTTGTTACAGATATGAGTCCAAAACAGAACTGATTGGCAGAAGGAATATGGAAGTTTTTAAAGACAGACAGGGAAAATTATGTCATCTGGACAGGAACCAGAAATGGTGTCATCAGGCCCAAAACTGGAAGTTACATCGAGTCCAGGTGGAATTTCCCTTGTTTGGTCTGCAGGGACAAAAGAGAAAGGATCAGTGCACTCTGCCATCTGCTAGTTTGGCATGGAATTACCTTCTTTTAATCCCTTTAGCTGCCTCCAATGTGCACGTATGTGACACAAGTATATCAGAAACTCTCCATATTAAATTGACAGCAATCACCTATTGTAATGGAACTTTAAAGATTCTAGAAAACCCTGGCATCTCATTTATTTTCACATTCTTGAACCACAGTTTACTATGTCACAACTTTGTGTGATGAATGTGTGGCTTTTTGGTCTTGTCTCCAGAACTGTTGGCAAACAATTGAAACTGGACTTGTACAAAAGCCTTGATCTGCACAACCCTTGCCTCTCTGAATTTTTCAGCACCAAGAGGGAAGGTTGTGGTCATCTATTATCAAAGCTTTTACAGAAAGCAAATGTATGTGTACATTTTGTACCCTTATACCCCTGGATTCTGATTTAGATTTGGAAAAAAAAAATCAATGTGAAATTGATCAAACAGAGTGTTCTTGTTTCACATTTTCTACATGCTTCCCATGTTATTTTTGTGATAAGTGTAGAAAACTACTGTTAAAACCAAAACAAACTTTATTTTGGATGTCTAGAATCCTTGAAATGTTCAAATAAAACAGTTCTTATAGGTATATGTAGGAGGGTTGTGTTGGCTAACTTTTCCAGGAATAGCTTTTATTTGTTTAAACAGTTGTGTGAAACTATAATGCATTTTGTTGGTTGTAAGTACTATGTATGTTCTCCATACTTCCTTTTCATACTTAAGATGGAAGTATTTCTTTTAGTGTGTCTGTATATGCCATTTCCAGACCTAATACAAGTGACTTTTTCAATAACAACTGAGAAAAAAAATCTGCACATAATTTATAGGGCACACTTTGTTCAGGAGCATCTGCTTCATAGTTTTGTTTATATAAAGAACTTTACTAGATTAAATGGATATTTGATTAAAATCTTTGTCCTTGTTATACCCATGTGCTAATTCTGTCCAACTGCAAAATGACAAATTAAAAAGCAGTACACAAAAAGCCTCTATTTTGGAGGTTTTTTGGTGGACTGCTACCTTTAAAATTGATTCAAAGTTTAATATTTTAACAATTAAATTAAATGTAACTTATAGTAGAATTAACTAGATTTAAGCAAAATGAAAAGCTTGTCATATTTAGATAATTTAATTAAAATATGAAGTTAATACAACATTGATCACTGAGTGAAAATGATAAATGTTTAGTCTATTCTGCTTTAACCTCCTTAGTGTAAAGTTTACCCCAGAAAGAACAAGACAAAAACATTGGCTTTTTTCAATAAGAGAAAAAGGTTATTACATGTAACAGAAACATGTAAATATAAAAACACCAACATTACTACAATAAAGAAGGTATGTCTAGTGCCCATTGCTGCACCGATGCTGGTTTTACTACATGTCCTTTGTGTGATATGTTTTGAAAGAGTCACCAGTGTTGCAATCAGGACAGTAGAAATGTGTTTCTTTTTTTCAGTTGCTTGTACATGAGAGGGTAGAATGTCAGTGCCTGATCTGCACCCCTAGTGTTACTGCAGGCTACCACAGAAAAAAGCTTAATGACTTCCACATTTCCTCCGACATTAACATTAACAGTTGGTTCACTGTGAACAGTGCTTTGGGAGCTAATATTTTGCTTGTGCTTGCACTCCATTGTTTTGCCTTTTTGTAATACAGGTATTGTTGCACCATGTTGAAGCTTAACACAACTGACTTCACCAGCCATATCACAGTTTTTAGTCATACAGTGCATCAGTTTTACCTTTTCATGTCAAGGCCTGATGACCATTCACATCATCATCACTATGGTTCAATTCAAGTAATTACACACTTTCAGTTAGTTCTAGAACTGCCTTAAGGCTTTTCGTATGACGTGTTTTTAGTTCGAGGCTCTGCCTCATTATGAATATTAATAACTTACCTTAGAGTGTCAAAACGCATAGAAATATTCATGATCTTTTGCAGCAAGATATCATTCACTAGATAGCAGCAGGGCTAAAAATGTTTCAGGTACTTGGAAGTCCAGCGTTTCATTACATGTCACCCCGAAATACCTAAGTCATGCTCAGGGTTAACTCCAAGGAGGTTACCATTTTTCAGATGATTAACATAAAATTGTGGTTAATGTAAAATAATAAGGTTCAAAGCTTTAATTATTTGAGGCAGTTAATTTCCTTGGTTGTTTGGAGTAAAAGTGTTTCTGAACATGCAAAGTTACTCAATTATCTTTAGAAAAATGTAAACCCTATACTTTACATTATACTTCTGTATTCAAAATATCACACTTGCAGATTACATTAAAATGCATGTTGATAACAAACTCCAAAGTTAAATGTTAGCCCTCTAATGGCAGGCTGTTTACTGACTAGGACTGTTTTTTTATTTTCAAACCTTTATTTGAACCCAGTTTTTTTACCAATTGAGAAATTAACCCAAACAGCTTTATGTGCCCTTAATGGACGATAGCTAGACAAGCAGCCAAACTACTGGTAATCAAACAAAGGTATTAACCTTTAAGCTTTTGCTTGAAAATGATATTTATTTGCATTAAAACCTATAAAAGCAGAATATGAAGAGTCATACAACCTTTACGCTGTGGAACGAGCCCCCGACACTGGCAGGTGGACATGTTTCAAAGCACCACCACATGTTTATTTAAACAATATTTACAATTAATAAAGTGCACACAACCCACAAACTCCCCCAAAGTCCAGGCCTCACACTGCCTCTTTCTCTCTTCAGGCCGCCTCCTTGCCTCTCCTCCTGAGCTCTGTCCTTCTCCTCACCCGACTCCAGTCGTCGCATGGAGGGGGGTGGCCCCTTATATACACACCCGGATGTGCTCCAGGTGCTTCCTGACACTCTTCTTCCGGCAGTCCCCTGTGTGGCAGAAGTGCCGGCTGCACACCCAGAAGCACTCTGGGCATCTCCGGTCCTCTTTCCCCCAGCACTTCCAGGTGTGGCAGAAGTGCTGAGGTCCAGGGCTCCAAAGACACCGGGGCGCCCCCCTGGCGGTGACCACTGGCCCCTACAGGGTTGAGCTTCAAGGCTCTGTACCCGTGGTCCCCAAAGCAACCAGGGTGCTCGCCCCCTCGTGGTCTGGAGGAGGCGCAAGCCCTCCTCCAGTCCTCCTGGGGGTCCTGGCTGGGTACCACCCCCAGCCGCTCGCCACAAAGCTTTAAATCTTCAATTAGTCTAAGCAGAAGTAGTAAGATGCTGAAGATCATTCTATTCTCAGGTTATGTGTTCTCAAGCAAAGGAAGGATATAGTGAAAGAAATAGTGAGAGTTAGATTGTAGGGTGGTGTTGGGTGGTATGGGGTTTGGAAGGAATCCTTATCCAGCATCAGTTCCTCCCTACTAAACCTGACAGGAGAACAACACACACCAGAGCATGTTGACATTAACCTTGAGCTCCAGATAACAATTTCTGAAGCATTTACTGTGTTTGAGAAGCTGCAAAGGATAGTTTTCTCAGATTCCTAACTAAGTATAAATGATGAATAAAAAATTATTTTAAAAAACTCTTTGAGTTCTGCTTCATGTTCCAAATTATCCAGCATACACTGCATTTCTGTTCAGCTTTACAAGATCTCAGACTGGAAGCAAAAGGCCTCTTACTTGAACAGTTTAAAGTATCTCCTGTACATACAGGTACAGTAAAAAAATCCAGCAGTACCATGGTTCAAGCTCATGAGAACATGTTGAATTATTTTTACATTTGCAAATACCAGAATTTTCAAAAAGTCAGAGTCCACATAACTTAATAGTTTTTATCCAATGGTCCATTGTTTCGCTATATTGTCAGTGTATTGTTTTTGGTTGTTTCAGATAAAGTCGGTGTATTACTTAGATTCATACAGGTTGACTAGTCAAGGATATCGCAATAGCTCACAACAACTAGGCACAATATATATTTTGTTTCCAGTCCGCTCTTCAGCATTTCATGTGTACTACCCGTATTTATTTTTCCAAACAGATGATGCTCCTGAAGGATGAGAATGAAAGGATTTAAACCAGGAAAGTAGTTGAGGAAAAGGGTCGATAAGAGTAAACAAACATGAGTGCAAAGAGAGGCTTATCATCTTGGAATTCCAAACCTCAGAAATTAAGAGCACTGTGCCAGCTAAGTGAAACAAATGAGACTATACAAAAAGAAGAGCACTGCTTTCATACTGCTCAAAGAATGAAGAAGCTTCACAAGACACAGAGTCATTTAGACACACAAAGAAGCTGCTATACCAGGGACACAAATAAACACTTGAAGGTTCCTTTGTTGTCAACAACAGAAAAAAAAAAAAAACATACCACAATCTGCACATCATTAAAAAACAAAGGAACAGGGACAATAATGTATCAGACCACTGTGTGTTTAATGTTGTAATCAAAGAAATCCTGATTAATTAATACAAGTAAGTCAGACAAGTTACATATTTTGTAGTTTACCTTTTTTTTTTAATTGGTATTTTACTTGATAAAATAAAAATTGTATACAGTATTTTAACTCAATAGTTCTTTTTCCCTCTACACTGTATAAAAGCACCATATAATTTTTGTTTTAAAATTTTAGAGTTTACAATATTGCTACAAACCTAAATTGGACTAAGTTAATTAAAAAATGAGTAGATGGGTGGATAGTTTAAAATTTACAAGATGACACATAACCAACCTTCAGGTTTCATTGTTATTAATGATTTGGTAAATGCTACAAAAAGTAAGAAAATTCAGCATTTGTTATATTTAAGTGGCTGCTAAATATACTTGAAGTTATTTTCTGTGTACTGTGATGATGCTAATGAGAGGGCAACTTTCCAAGAGCAATTAGCAAATAAGTCAAAGATTTTCAGGAGTTTCCAGCATCTTAATAATCTAATCATGTACATGCTTCACATTCTTAATTTTCTGTCTTTATTGTCTCAGATAAAATGTTTATTTTATGTTTCTATCACAACAAATTTATGTGATTATATAACAAAACAGAATAGCTTTATGCATTCAAAATTAAATTATATATACTGTAATGTTAATGTTTGAGTTTATTACAATTTTATACAAAGAAGGAGGTTAATTATATACATGGTCTCTGTAGGTTTACATTATTTTGAACTTAAACAATACATGTGAAAATATTTTTGAGCAAGGGATTTATTTTAAAGATAACTTTCAACTTTGAATTTATTTTGAGCTTGCCTAGCTTTAGGTGGGAACAGGAGACAGAATAATTGACAAACTTAGTATATGTCTAATTCTATAGCATATCCCCTGAAGAACCCACATGGTGAATGAGGCCTTTAACAGTCTAAGTCAGGTAAAGCAACTCTTCCTGTGGTTTCAGCAAAAGACATTCAGTTCTTAGGTTGCAGAGAACTTTTTCTCATATTAAGATTGGTATATTAAATTGCCTTTATACAATCTCCAATGCATGTCTGGCTCCTACATTTTCAGGGTAGTTCTAATTTCCCACAAATGTGTAGCATACTGAATGTGTTAAAAAAGACATAAATACAGGTATGTAAAAGCTAGACATTGCTTTCATTATGGCATTCTCAGTTCCAGAACCATTACAATGTTTGCAAGAAGGTCTAACTAATATGTAAATTTTTTAAGTTTTAAATGTTTTCATGTTTGTGCTGATCATGCAAAAAGAGAAAATATTTTATTTATAGAGAGATACTGTATCTCAGTTTGTGTGTGTGTGTGTGTGTGTGTGTGTATACATCTCTCTCTTTTTATATAAATCTATAATACTGTATAGATATATCTATATAGACTAGCTGTCCCCCGCGGCTCTGCCCACTTAGTAGTGAAACAGGACAAACTTTTAAAAATCAATAAAAAAAAATGTAATAATTTATATTGAGAAGAATTTATATTGACAGCTTTCATATCCGATGACTTCTTGATATACAATATTTTTGGTTTGGCTATCAGGAGTGAGAATGTAGCTGTGATCTCTGTCTCAAAAATGTAACAAGTTGGAAAGGTATCTCAGGTCAAGTGGATGGTAGGTATGCTCCAACGTCAAACTTTTGCACTGTAATTGATCGCGTTCAGCTCTGACTGGTGAGCGTCTCCCACATGTGGAGGACAGCACGTGACCATGATATCTCTGCCAATGAGCAACTACCCTGTAAAACACATGTAACTGAGATCTCTCTCTCAAAAACATCAAATGTTACTCTTTAACAATCTCTAGATTATACTGTCTGCTGAATAAACAGGTATCACTAGCTAAGCAGAAGCAAGGTACACTCCAACATGTGGTGAGAAGTAGAGTGACTTGAACAGAGGCTGGCGTATGAGTGAGGATAATAATAATAATTAATAATTCATTGCATTTATATAGGATGGCCCCGCCTGGCTCCCTACTCCTGTGGTCCTGCCTTCCTTCAGCCCATAGCCTGTTTCTCGGAATAGCACCAATAAATCAATGCCACAACCAAAATATGATAATTAGAGCAATGAAAGAAGTTGCACAATCAACTGGAATGTTCAAGAAAATTATAGAGAGACTCAAATGGAGGCTGGTGCATGAGTGAGGATGTCCCTACCCAGCACCCTACTCCTGAGGTCCTGCCTTCTCCTCCCCTCAGCCTGCAGCCTGTCTCTCAGATCCGCGTAAATAAATTTGTGCCACAGCATAACTATGATGCTATGGTGCAATGACAGAAGTCGTAAAATCAACCAGAATGTTCAAGCAAATTATAGAAAAAGACCTGATCTAAATCCATCTAAAGTAGTTCTCTCGTGAAAAACAGACAGACAGAGAGACAAATGTTGGAATTTATATATATAAAAATAAATAGATATGTATTTATATATGTATGTATTGTAAAATGAATATAAAATGACTACATGCCAGTGGCATTTACCTCTCACATCATGAATACCTCTGAGACACTGTTCCTGGACTATAGGAGTCCTCTTATGGTAGACGAACTAGACTCACTACAGTTTGACTGTAAGAAAATGTCTGGTGTGGAGGATGCAATTATCTGTTTGCTTCACCTGCACAAAGCTGGCAGCACTGGGTGGATTATGTTTTTTGATTTCTCCAGTACCTTCAGTACTATCCAGCCACTTGTTTTAAGGGGTAAACTCAGAGATATGCAGGTGGATGAGCCTATGATGTCCTGGGTAATGGACTATCTGTTGGGCAGACCGCAGTTTGTGAGACTCAAGGAATGTGTTCCTGATATGGATGTAAGAAGCACTGGAGCACCACAAGGTGTAGTCCTGTCTCCTTTTCCCTTCACCCTGTACAACTCAGACTATAAATATAACACCAAGTCATGTCATTTGCAGAACTTCTCAGATTCTGCACTTAAGGGGTATATTGATAAAATAGAGTATATGAGTCAGGTGGAGAACTTTGATTCTTGTGGCAGAATGAATGGTCTGAAATTTTACATTAGCAAAACCAAGGAACTGGTTGTTAATCTACCCTGCACCAAAGAGCTTCTATGTCCAGTCACTAGTTAGGAAGTGGACATAGAGGGTGAAGTCCTACAGGTACTTGGAAGTCTACATCATTGACAGATTGGACTGCTCTGGTAACACAGAGGAACTATATAAGAAAGTGCTGAGCAGGCTCTTTTTCCTTAGGAGACTGTTTGCTGCAAGCTGAGGAATTCTCCAGCAGAATATTTGTCAGACATTCTCAGGGTAAGATGTGATTGATCCTGTATTGTATTCCTTTAATGTGGAAAGTGACATCCTTCACATGTACTACAATTCTGTAATGGCCTGTGAGATTTTCTATGGGGTGCCGAACCTGTAACATCACTTCGAGAGATGCACACCAAATCAACAAACTTATTAAAATGGTAGGCTCAGTTATGGGATGTACTCTGGACCCCCGGGAGGTAGTAGCAAGGAGATTAAAACAAAGTGTAATATTTGTCATTCTTCCTTCCAAAGACTCATGGTTGAAGTTACCACATATTTTAGGGTCAGAATAGGTTATCATTAAGGTAAGGTGAGGTGACAGAGTGAATCATTTCGATTGCTGAGTTCTCATTTGCAGAGATAGTAAGAATAATGCAACCTATCTACGTGAGCAAATAAGAAAGTGGGAGTGGAAGACTTTCAACAGTCAGAATATCAATCAATATCAAAGTTTTAACTGTAACCATTCTTCATTCGCGTAGATGACCAGTCCTCCTCCTGCCTTTTTCCCACACTGCATTGGGTCTCTGTCTTCTCAAATAAGATGAAATCCATCCAGCATTAAAACAGTGTCAGGAATATCAGATTTAAGTCAACTCTAAATAAAACACAAAATGCCACTGTGCCTGTATATGTCATGACCCGTTATTTGAGCAGAAAGTTCACTCATTTCAAATCTATCAAATATTGCCAATTACAGTAGATGGCAGACCAGTTGTAAATCCTTTTCACTTTGCTTTTATTCTCTTGCCAGCCCTCAAACAGCTTTTGCAGAACAATGAAACATAGCTGCTTATGCACTCGCGATTGCAGTGAAAGTAGGTGATCATTTAATACACCCTGGTTGTATTTTCTCAGTGTCTCTTAATTGTCTGGGTTTTGCAGACATATGGTAGCCACTTGGTTATGTAAAATTTGTTATGTTTAGATAGTTTAAGTTGTTCAGTCGCTTCACCCTGCAGAATCTTGATATGGTCCATACTTTTACATTACTTACTAACATATTTTTGTATTAATTGATATGTTTACAGATCTTGGATCTTACCTTTGATTTCTTGGTACGTATATAACTGATTTCAAAATTTTTGTTTTAATTGATTACATTCCGACTGTTTTAAATCAACCATACATTATTTTACTTGCACTTATGGCCCAGAAAATAATCCATGAACTTTCATTTCCTAGGAAAACAAAATTTTAACTATTATGTTTTGCAGTGATCTTGGTGCTATTGTGAGGAATGCCCAGTTAGTCTAAGCATGTAGTCTTTGTTGGCGCCAGACAGCTGTGCCTAAAAGTATACCGGCTGCCTACTGAGACACTCCAGAGCTGCTTTCCATCAAGCAGAAAGCCAGCTCTGTGGTTTCAGGGTACAATGGCAACATTTGATGGAGGATTCAAGGGAGTGATTTGGTTGATAACAGAGATGTTAGTTATAGTAGAAGCATAACACAGGAGTATAAATCTAAGTAAAAGACAGTGATGTGTTGTCTACAAACAGAGCAGTTAGTTAGAAAAGACAGGAGATTAAAAAAAAATAGACAGAAATACGAGCTGAAATGCTAAACATGAGCAAAATGCAAAGACAGGCAAAAGTGGCTGCAGAGCTATACCGTTCTTATCCACTATAACGGTCTGCTTCCTAAAGACTATGTCACATGGAGACTTTTCCAGCGATTTTCAAAATAGTTATTTATTTGGCTGAAGCCTTTATCCAAGTGAACTTACAACATTTGACTTGGTTAAAATTCTTTTGTTTTTCCAATTGGAGCACAGGCAGGTTAAGTGATTTGCTAATGGTCATACAGTATCAGTAACAGGGCTTGAACCCGGATCCTCAAGGTTTGAAGTCCAAAGCCTTAACTACTTTAATCATAGTTTTCATTCACATAATCTTATTAAGTCAGAGGCAGTCAGTGGTGTGATACAGTGAAGCTGGTTGTGTAGTGCAACATGCCCAGTGCCTCACTTTAACTAGCCTACGACTCACTCCAATAAACTTGATTGATTTTTTCTTTAGTTGTAGGAGCAAGCACTGTGTGCATGAGTGCTGACAATCAATTCATTCTCACCTGAAAGTACAAACTACAATACATACTAATGCAATGACAATGAATATAAAACATGGGAGCTTTAGACCGCACCAACAGAATAGAAACTTGTCAGTCTGATATATTGTGTGTTATACACCATGACAGAATAGAAAAAAGAAAAATCAAGACAGTGGATGAACTCAACATAGCAGTTAACTGTTCATACTGCGCCGGCTTCACCAGGCATAATGTTAACAGCTGTTATAAAAAGGAATGAACATGACCGTGCTGGAATGTCGGCAAGTGATTGCCAAATGTGACATGGTCATTATGTACACTGTCATGTAAATTGACATGGTCGAGCAAAACAATCAGAAACAGCAGTCAGCAAATCTCACATACCCCACAACTAGAAGTCTCATAAATGTGACATCAGCTTAAGTGGTAAGCTGGCCTTCATAAAATGCAAAGTGCTACTACATCTTTTACTGTCCCTCAATAATTATGTTTACACTTGGACAATACAATATCCATTTTTTGTTGCTCATCTTGCTAATAAACCTTTATATTTCTCAAGCATATAATTAACCCATAGTGTAGGTGTTACATTTCTCAAATGCTTACTGTGAATTTGCCCTATTTATGCTTTAATATGTTCATTAATTTGGAATTTTAAGTAGCATACCTTTGAAAAACAAGGTAGAAATGTATGAGCTCCTTCAGTGATTGTAAGACTCAGAAAGCCTCAGTGAGCTTATTAAATAAACTGCAGAAAAGGAGAAAAAACTTTTCTGTTTTATTATTTCCTGGAATTTGATTTTTAGCACTATTTTATTTTGCAAATTTTAAACCTTTTCTGGGATAAGCCTGTAAACTAGCCTTGTGTTTATTTTGTGGTTAGAATTCTGGCAGTATATGGAAATGCTTCCTCAGGGAATCACTCAATTCTCAAAAGTTGGTTAATTCCAAAACCACAGTCTCTCTTTGTGGCTTATCCATGTCTGAGGTACAGAGGCACTATGTGACAGGGTGGTTATACCCAAACTCTGGGTGAGTGACACACTTTTCATTGTAGAAGCTGAAGTCCCAAGAGATAATGTGTTTAACTTAGTTTAATTATTTATCACTTATGAAATAGACCTATAAATAAAAATTCATGGCAACTTCAACAGAAATTGATTCTTTGGTGCAACAAGATAAATCTTGATGTATATTGCATAATATAATATCAGTTTAAAAAAAGCAAGAATAATGCAGACTGACTCATTTATTATTAAGGTTTCTGCACAAAGCTAATACTCTGTTTACTGCATATTTTTTCTAGGTAATGTAACTATATTGTCAAACAGCCAGGTGACATGGCTAAAATTAATTATGCAGAACATACCCTCTTTTTTATGTTTAATTTCGAAACTTTAAAAATCCATCTGGAAACTATTGAAAGTGTCATTGATAGCAGGTTCTTTCTGTCAGCTATTGCAAAAATGCATGATTCATTTACTGGTCGCTTCAAAGATTTCAGAGATGAGGAGTCCACTCTTTTGTTCTTGATAAAACCACTTGTGACGAATGTCAATCGAATACATTTTTTGCCATTTCCAACAGTTGACAGAGCTCAGTTTGAACTACAACTAACATACTTGAAAAGTAAAGATTTGTGGTCTTTAAAATGTACATTTTTTCAAGTGGAACTAGAAAACCTGGAAACAGAAAAGGCGACTTTATCCATGAATCACAAATGGATGTAACCTTCCTTCTGTCAAATGGAGAACCAACTGATTTTCAAAATGTGGACCAGTCTTCCTGACTATTATTATCCACTCAAAACAGTAGTGATTGGAGTTTTGACAATTTTTGGGTCCACTTATTATTGTGAGCAGTAGCAAGTATAATATGAATGATATCAAAAGCAAGCTAAGAAGTCGGCTTAATGATGTAAGCTTGGAATCCAGTTTAAAACTGAAGACTTCCAACTACTCACTGAGCATGAAACAACACTGTGGGAAATACAGTGTCAAAAGTCTCATTAATTTTTTTCTCTTTATTTTCGGTAAGTATTTGGAGTTTTGTTTTTGTGTTAAATGCATATATACCCATATCACATTTAAAAATCATATCACAAACCCCCTTCTCTACCCATTGTGGTTCTTTGTAAATCTTGGGTCAAAAAATTAGGATAAAATGGTTCTTTGCTTTAAAACAGTTGCTGAACCCTGGACTTGGCCATGGTGGCCAATTTAGCCTGGCCATCAGGATACACCTTACTCTTTTCAAAGAATGCCCAGCGATTATTTATGACCATAGAAAGGTTGGACCTTGGTTTTACATCTAACCCAAAGAATGGTAACAATTTTTTCAGCACAGTGTCTTCGTCCAACTATTTTCTCTATTTAATATAGAAATAATGATAGATAAAATGAATGAGAAGCATATTGTTAAAAAACACTTCTTTGATTCATCTGCAGCTTCAAAGTTTACAAACATTTTAAGCAAACAGTCCATTTTTAATGCTTAATAAAATAGTGATAATAATGTAAATAATAAGGTGGAAAATTTTAATGTTAAAGTGACAGTTGCCACTGGCATAGTCGCTCCTGAAAAGACAGTTAAAAAATCCTCCAGCACTGTTACACTATGGAAGATCCAAAGAGTGTCTGATTTAAAGAAAGCACAATGAATAGCTCAGCATAAATGGAGAAAAACTAAATTGATTATCCTCTGTAAGATATTCAAGGCTAAAATAACAGAATACAACAACATAGTCCATCTTGAGAGGGAGTGCTATTTCTTTTAAATTAAAAGTGGCAATGTTAGTAATCTGAGAGTTTTATTCTCTACTATTGATCGTTTCCAAAACCTAGGATACTCAAATTATTGCCTCCAAAAACCTTCCAGTAAAACTTGTAAGGCTTTTGCTGTATTTTTAAACACAAAATTAATGATATTAGGAGTAATATAGTACACACCCCCAATACTGATCCTCTTAAACCCTGGTATTCCATTTTAAGCAAATTAAATTCTTTCACTAGGACAGATTTACCCAATTTATATAAAATAATTTTGCACCTGCATCTTTGACCCAATACCAACATGTGCTGAGAGCATTCTTGACATAGTAAATTCATCATTAGATATGGGGGTCTTCCTAGACTGTCTTAAGTCTGCTGTGGTTAAATCCCTGCTCAAGAAAAATAATCTCGACTCCTCTGTTTTTGAAAATTTTAGATCCATTTCTAACCTACCTTCTTAAGTAAAATCCTAGAAAAGGCCGTCATTACGCAGCCAAATGATCACTTGAATAAACATGTTGTTCTTGACAAGTTTCAGTCAGGTTTTAGAACCAATCACAGTACAGAAACTGCATTCATTAAAGTAGTAAATGACTTGCAGGTAAATGCAGACAGACACTGCTTATCTGATCTCATCCTCTTAGATCTGAGTGCCGCATTTGATACCATGGATCACAATATTCTTAGAAATTCGCCTTAGTCAGTGGGTGAGCTATTCTGGTATGGTCTTAAATTGGTTTAAGTCTTACTTGAAAATTCTTAATTAGTTGTGGTAATTATACTTCAAAGACATATGATATTCTATATGGTGTTCCACAAGGATCTATCCTGGGTCCACTGCTCTTTCGATCTACATGCCTCTTAGGTCAGATTATCTCAAAGCAGAACATGAGCTACCACAGCTATGCTAACAACACACAGCTGTATTTATCAATAGTGCCTGATGATCCCAACTGTCTTGATTCACTGACACAATGTCTTACTTGTGTTTCTGATTGGATGAGTACTCATTTTTTTCTCAAGCTAAATAAGGAGGAATTGGAAATCTTAGTGATTGGCAAAAATATATTGTGAGGATATTAGAAATAAACTTGATCCATTAGACTCGAAAGACAGACGTAAAGCACTTAGGGGTAATTATTGACTCTGACCTAAATTTTAAATCACATATTAATCAGATTACTAAGAGAGTATTTTTCACTTAAGAAATATAGCAAAAATTAGACGCCTTATAACTTGGCAAGATGTTGAAAAATTAGTTTAAGCTTTTGTTTTTAGTCAACTAGATTACTGCAATGCACTCCTCTCAGGACTACCCAAAAACAACATAAATCGATTGCAACTAGTGCAGAATGCAGCTGCCAGAATCTTAACTAGGAAAAGAAAATCCGAGCACATCTTTCCAGTTTTGATGTCACTACATTAGTTATTCGTGTCATTTAGAATTTACTTTAAAATAATGCTTATGGTTTACAAATAATCTTAATTATTTACTTAAATAATCTCACTCTGTCCTATATCACGGAATGCCTGTCACCTTACACTCTAAGTTGTAACGTTAGATTTTAAATGAGTGTCTGCTTATAATTCCATGAGCTGAACTTCTCATTCTGCTGTTATGCACCTAAAATCTGGAATGATAGAAATTTGCCAGGGTAATACGGTGGAGCACTTTAAAGAACTTCTAAAAACCCATCACCTTAACATGGCTTTCTTATAGCTTCATTTTAGTGTAACCCTGATATTATGTATATGCATTTAATTATCATTTTTTTCCATAGCTACAAAATCCATATTAACCCCCTACTTTCCTGCTGTTTTCTTTCTGGTTTTCTGTGGTGGTGATCTGTGCCACCATGACCTGATCAAAGCACCATGCAGTCCCTACATTGATGGATTGAAGGCCAGATGTCCACATGATCATCATCATCTAATTCTTCCATGTGAAGCCTGGCAACCATGAGAACTGATTGATATCATTTATGTTAGGTAGAATGCCTAGTGGGGGCTGTGTGGCCCCATGGCCTGGGAACCCCTGCAGATTTTGTTTTTTTCTCCAGCCCTCTGGAGTTCTTTTTTTTGTTTGTTTTTTCTGTCTGCCCTGGCCATTGACCTTTATTCTTTGATAATTTCATCTTGTATAGGACTTTGAGCTACATCATTTGTATGAAAACATGCTATAGAAATAAATGCTATTGTTGTTGTGACTGTAGTGGTGCTTTGGGATCCATGCACAGACATTAGGGTAAGCACCCCCTGCAGGTCTCAGGAACACTACTTCCAGCAATAACCTAAGCTTTTGCTACACTGTAAACCCAAATTTGTTTTTAATTAAACTTTTAATGGTCATTAATTATTATTTTATGTTTTATAAAAAAGTTCTCAATACTAAATTAAATTAGATTTTTGCGGTATTTATCTGAAGTCTGCAGTGTAATGATCATGTTAAGCAGAAATAACTTGGTATGTTAAGTTTCTATAATGGAGGGGAGGGGCCTATTCCAAAGTCTGCCTAGCAACAGGACTAAGCACAGTGAGTGAGTGTCAAGTTATGTCCCAAGTGAAGTTGTGAGTGTGTAAAGGAACTACTTGTCGATATCTTTCAGACAGTGTTGCCAGATTGGGCAAATTACCTTTGATCCCATTTTATGGGTAAAAATAGCTTTGGGTGGGAAGTGAAATGTTGGACTGCTTCAGTATATATTGGGCTTGTTTGTATATTTATGTTAACTAATATATATAATGTGAGCAAGGTGCTTGCAATCTAGGTGTCACTAAACAGCCCACTACAGTCACATTTGTATCTGGACACATTGTTAGTACATGAATAAACATGCAACATTTTGAATTAGGCCAATGTGGAAGAGGAGATTCTCTGACACAGGCAGCAATTCTCGCAGTAGTATTAAGTAGTTCCCACAGTCTGAACTCTGATGTCAATACAGTCTGTATGCTTACCTGCACACATATAATCAGGTTAAAGTGAATAACCTAGACACAAAATTAGTGCAGTGTATAGGGTGATTGCTAATGTGCCATCAAATTATAGGTCCACACTCCACTTCATTCAGCTTGGTCATTTATGTAAAGCCCCTGAAATAAAAGAATGCAGCTATGCTCAAATTCTTCATTCTCTTATTCAGGATTTACTTTATTTGGAGCAACACCGTCTATATGTTGAGAAGTTGGGAGCATCTACCAAAGGCACAGTGTTACTGTATATGTGGCTGCTGATAACTTGTCTGCTCATTCACTTGCAGGATTCTTTGAGAGATTCTCAGTGGCCAGTTTCTGTAGGCTCTGCATGGCAACAAGGTGAGAGATCTGAGACAAAAGGTATGCTCAGGTACTCTTGAACCCCAAAATAAAGACTCTCACAACAGGCAGGTGCAGGAGGTATAGAAGGATCCCAATATAATGTGAAAGGAGGATGTGTATTGACTGACAGTTTGGAGTACTTTAATGTTATCTATGGTTACCCCCCTGACATCCTGCATTATTTTTTTGAAGGCACAGTGAAGAGTCAACACATCTACTTCTACATTCCACATTCTACATCTACTAAATTTTAGAATACAGAGAATTGTTGTAATCTACATTCCCTGATTTCAGATTACATCCAACATACCACTTCATTAAACATTATCCTGACAAGATTAAGGTATTTGGTACACTTTCACATGTCTGTACTTAGGCAGGCAGATCTACTGTATCTTAGGGATGGAACACAACTGTGTTCAAAAGTATCAAAAGATTTAACTGCACAACATACCCAAATCATTCTCAGTTTGAAAGTGTTGCAATAGCACTGATAAGCAATCACCCATGTCTCCAGGAACAAAGCCCAACCTGTCACTGTAGTGGCGGAAAAATTAGTCTATAATACAGTATAAAATAGCTTATTATAGATCCAAGCATTGAAGATCAGGATAATGAGGGGACCACGGGGAAGGAGCAGAGAGGCTCAAACCCGTTGGGGCCTGTGGCTACCACCAGGGGGCGCCCCAGGCCTCATAAAGCCCTGGGAGATCTGTACTTCAGCCACACCTGGGAAGGTGGAGGAAGGACCTTCCAGGGATGCTAGGAGTGCTTCCGGGTGCTCATGCAGCACTTCTGCCACACCAGGAAGTGCCGCAGGAATAATGTCAGTGAGCACCTGGAGCATGTCTGGGTGACTATAAAAGGTGCGGAATTCCTACAGTCAAGGAGCGAGATTCAGGTGCTGGAGGAGGACGAAGTCTAGCAAGAGGAAGAAAGGCAGCAAACGGACACTGTAGGGCTGTATAAGGGTGACTGGTGCTGGAGCAGTGTGTTGTATAAGGGACATTTATTTAATAAGAGTGTGTCTTTCATAGAACTGCCAGTGTCTGTCTGATGGTGTTCGGACTAGTTCTCACACTTGTCATTCTAGCAATTAAACTTGTGTTTTCATTTTACTTTCCAAAAGACCCAACTGATATTCAAACACTGGTTCTCAGAGGGCTTCCTATTCTTCTTGGTGACAACCTCACAGACTTCTACAAAGCAAGCTTTGTAAGAAACCTCTCATTTTCTCAAAGAGTATCTAAGAACACCATAATGAAAACATTTTGAATTTTCATCATTATTTGATGGTTCTAGTCTTTGTTAAATGTGAACATATTTTTATACAGTTAAATAAAATATTGATCCATTTATCACTGGTACAATATGTCCATGGAATTTGTAACGTTTCCAGTCTCCCAGATTCTCCCATATCTCCCAGCATCTCAATACAATGAGGCTGGGTAAGTGTACTTTTGTGAACCTCAATGCATAAAAATTTACACAAGAAAAATTTTCAGAGCTCTTTCCAACCTCTTTTGGGTGATTTCTTTGTTTAATCTATTTCATTATTCATGACTAATTCACAACTTCCCACATGTGCCTGACCTTCTTGTGACTAAACTATCGTTTAACATTATTGGGGGTTAATGTCACAAATATGCTTTTATGTTGTTAGGATGCTGGTGATGACTCATTCCGCCACCTTGGCATTGGGATCTTTCTCTTTGAGCACAAAGCTGCTGTGCTTTCATCATCTCTCCATCTCAGTCCACCTTCATTGAAGATCATAATTGAGGGAGAAGTCCTCAAGGCCTACCAAAAGCTATGTGTATTCTGTTTAGACTTACATACGCACTGCATGTCAACTACTCCAAGTCTATAAAGAACACATTCCAGTTCATTATGGCCAACACACACTTCTCAAGTTGTGCCACAATGAACTAAAACCCAGGTTGCAAATATTGAAAGAATAGCTTGCAATGTAAGGAAATTACATGCCAAATCTACTGCGAGAAGCAATTGCTGCTTTTGTTTTTTTTCACAATTTTATTTTACTTTTTTGTTTTGTTTTTTTTTCACGACAACCTCATGCCTCTGTATTCACCTTATTGTTATCATTTCCTCTTTAACCCCAGAAGCCTCTCTAAAACTTCACAAGTTTTATAATTTCCCTTTGTCATAAATGATACAAAGGAAACATTGAAGAGGTACTTGCTATTTTGTATTACATAAAACCTGTCTTAGGTTTAATGAGAGAAAGAAATGTCCAGCCACTTGTGTTCTACAATATGAAATTTAGACTGCATATTTAGGAGTTGAAGGTTAAGTTTTAAAGGTTTCTAATAAGTTTAGTGAATGTTTTTGTGTTCAGATGTTCACAAGAATATAGCTGATAGTGTTAATTGTACTCCTTCTTCAATGTTATTTGAATTTTTTAAGAACTTTTAATGCCTGTTTTTACTTCTGTTTTGTTTGACAAGTTTTTTGGTGCAATAACACACTTGAAGTATAACCTTTCAATGTTTTGTCAACAATACAATAAAATATATTGAAACATTGAAGAGTTTTATTTCCTCCTTTCCAATTTTGTTGAAACAGAATGTTTCTAAAACAGTACTCTCAAAACTAAAATACTATAATTCAATTACAAGAAAAGATATTATTTCTATTAACAAATGATTTATTGTAGTGATAAATTATACTATATTTGTTAATTGTTTTGTATTTTTTTAATGTTTAATTTAAAATAGTTATTCTACACAACTTAAACTGCAGGAAAGAATTTATGTTACTAATGTAAACTTGATTTGCCTTATGCATGAATCATGGTTCTAAGATAATATATTTTGACCTGTTTAGTTTCACCATGCGTAAAAACCAAAATGATTTAACGAAATGGGCTTCCACACAATTTTCTAGTAAAGTCAACTAATTCAGAAAAAAAAGGTGTAGACGGTCTCCCATCTAAGTATGAGCCAGGACCAAACCTGCTTAGCTTTCTGGTGATTACCTGTTCTGATGCGCATGTGGTTAAGGCAGCTGCAAACAATGAAGCACACTGAGTCTATACTACAAAAATATGTACTTTTTTTGACCTGAGAGTGGCTTGAATGATCCAGGAGATGTACAGTATTAACATTGCATATTCAGGTGTTCTTGCTTCTTGAAAAAGAAAGCAGCAGCAAGTGTGAATTACCACAGGTGTCAGTCAGTCAGTCAGTCAGTAAGTCATTATCCAACCCGCTATATACTAACACAGGGTCACTGGGGTCTGCTGGAGCGAATCCCAGCCAACACAAGGCGTAAGGCAGGAACAAATCCCTGGGCAGGGTGCCAGCCCACCACAAATCTCAGATGTTAGTTTATTTAATTTTTTTATTCTTGTGAGTACTAATGACGAAAAAAATCAAGGGTCAGATAGTATTAGCAGAGTATCTTTCAAGCCCAATGTTACCTTTTAAATCTATCTGCATCTGCTGGGAGATAGAAGAAAAGACATGGTAATCAGGAGAAACACCTTGCAAGGGAAACAAGCACCATGAATCATAAAAACTGCTATAATTTAATTTGTTTTCCAATCGAGAAAATGGGTTTAGGATTCTGAGTATGTTCTGTGTCACAAGATGTGCATTTTGTGAATTATTTTAAATCTACATTTACAAATGCAGATAAGTAATGCATGCACAAATATGTATGTTGTCTGGAGTTTTATAATGGATATTTTACAACTGACTCTATTAAACTGAAAGTAACTAGCATACAATATCTCTATACTTGATATATAGAGGCAGCTCGCACAGAGGCAGTGGTTCTACACTCTCTCTCTTTCAGTGCTTGTTATGTGTGTTTGTGTTTATATGTATGTTTGTCACTGTTAAGTTCAGCCAAGTGAATCCCAAGTATAGTCACCTAGATCTTATAAAAATGGGATTTTAGGACAACCAGGCAGTTATGGGTGAATTTTTGCACTCATGGGAAATCCCATAGGAAATACCTAAGACACCAAAGATACAGGAGACAAAAGCGCAAATGTCAGTCCAGCCTATTCATAAAACTAAGGAAACATCTCAGCATATTTCTCACCTTCACCAGATCCATCACAAAAAATAGGACGAATTACAGTATATCAACAGATCTCCAAGAACAAACTCATAAGTGATGGGTGAATTTTGCTATTCACAGAGATGTGGCTAAATTTGCTAAAACAAGACACAGCCATTAAGCTACATTGTAGGATATACAGCATTCTGTTAGGATAGAAGCAAAAACTCTTGTGTACTGACATGAAGATTATAGGCATGATCATAGGCAATCATTGCTCCCCTGACTTGGAGCATCAGACAATCAAATGCAGGCCTTTATACTTACCTCAGGAGTTTACTGTTGTCATATTTAAAGCTGTTTACATTCCACTGTATGCTAACACTGACCGAGCTCTAGGTTATTTACTCGATACGATTAATTTGCAGCAAAACACTTATCCTGAAGCCATTCATATTATAGCTGGTGATTTCAACACATTTGGTCTTAGAAATAGTTCTCCCTAAATTTTATCAACACGTCAATTGTGCAGCCAGGAAGAAAAATACACCTGAAAAGGCTAACTCAAATATCAAGAATTGTTATAGGACAAAACAGTTGCCTCATTTAGGACAGTCTGATAATTTATCTGTACTTTTGACTCCAGCATACACTCCGCTCAGAAGGAAAGTCCAAATAACCACAAAGACTGTTAAAACATGGCCTGAAGGAGAATCTATGCAGCTCAAACTCTTTTAGGGCTGATGTCGACTTTTGTCAAAAGGAGGAGTTGACGATGGTAATCAACTGTTAACTGTGACAAAACCAACCTTTACGTTTTATTTAGACACTTGTTGGTAGAAGGAAAGTTAGATTCATTGGTTTAAGTGAGATTCCCTGTGCTCTTGTGAATAGCAAGGTGCACACAACAGCAAAAATGGCATTGCATCTGGTGAGAGATCAAAGCAAATGCGTAAAGCAAAATACTCCGTGGACAATGTTTTGCCTGTTATCTCTGAACTGGACTACAACTAGTTAGACTCAGTTTTTGATACAAGTGATCGAAAACAAATGCAAGGTTCCAGCTTCAGCTGATCAGTCCCCAGCTAATCGTGGTACAGACAATGTTCGTCAGGGAAGACTGCCACTTAACAATGATAAGAGATAGAAACCAGATTGTAATGCACTGAGACTGTGACCGCTGCTGCTGTCCCAGCCATGCAAAGACAGCCTGGCAGCAAGCCTGCCGCACATTCTTGGCAAACTGGCAACCACAGTATGCAGCAACAGAAGTTTTATGTTGATTTCTGAGTGAAACCATTGTTTTTTGGAAAAAAATATTCAGCCCTCAAAGAGTTAAGGATTGATTTAAAAAGACTAACTGGGACATTTTTTAAGATCAGGACTTGGAAGTGTACACATCAACTGTAGTCTGCCACATTAAAAACTGTGTTGAGAATGTCGCTTTCAGCAAACATGTTTGTGTGTATACCATTCAGAAGCCCTTGAGGATAAAGGAGGTCAGCAATGCAGCCTTCAAGTCTGGCAACAAAGTCTTTTAAAGCATGGTAAGAACCAACTTAAAGAGGGCCATTACAGAGGTTAAGCAACCTATAAAAGGAAGTTTGAGGACCACTTTTTCAACATTTGCCCATAATGATTTTTGATAAGGCATCCAGCACCACAAAACCAGTAATCATATGGCTGTTAAAGCAGACATCTCAATGGAAGAGGAATTGAATAATTTCTTTGCTTGTTTTGAAGTGGAAACAGCAGAGACAGTCATGTCTAAGCTCCAGCAGATAGGCCTCAGCAGTCTCACCTCACCTCCACCAAACAGACCTTTACAGTTGCAAGAGCATGATGTGAGGTGGGTCCTGAGAGCGTCAATTCAAGAAAGGCTGCTAGTCCTGTTGGACTGACAGGACGGGTGCTGAAAGATTGTGTGGATCAACTCTCTGGGGTCTTCACAAAGATCTTCAACCTTTCCTGTCTAAGTCCATCATTCCACCTTACTTGAAGTCTACCACGATCATTGTACTACCAAAAAAAAACTGGCATCAGCAGTCTTAATAACTACTGCCCAGTGGCACACACTCCAGTTATTATGAAGTGTTTCAAACAACAGGTTCTACAACACATCAAAGCCATCCTCTCAGTAACTGGTATGCTTAAAGAGCAAACAGGTCCACAGAAGATGTCATTTCCACAGCCTTGCAAAGTGCACTTTCCCATCTTGAGCAGCAGGGGAGCTATGTGAGAATGCTCTTCAGAGACTTCAGCTTGGCTTTTAACACAGTTATCCCAGAAAGACTGGTCACAAAACTCGCTGGTTTAGGACTTTCACAGTCTGCCACTGGATCAAAGATTTTCTGAGTAACCACTTTTAGATGGTTAAATTAGGCCCCTAATTCTAGTCCACACTCAAACTTGACACTGGCATGCCACAAGGCTGTGTGTTGAGCCCTCTTCTATATGCGTTCTATACCTATGGCTGTGTACCCTTTCATTCAATCAACACCCTCATTAAGTTTGCAGATGACACAACTGTAATTGGACTCATTTCAGGAGGAGAGAAGACAACATATTGGGATGAGGTCCAAAGACTAACTACAATCTACCAAAACAAAAGAACTTATAATGGACTACCAGAGGCACAAAACAAACCTCAAAGAGTTCCTGCCTTCAAGTTTCTGGGTGTACTTGCTGCAGAAGATCTCTCCTGGTCCATAAGCACCACAGTGGCAGTCAAAAAGGCACAGCAGAGACTCTTCTTCCCGAGGATCTTCAGAAAAAACAACATGAAAGAGAAATTGCTGGCATCCTTTTATCACTGCTCCTTTTTGGAGGAATTCTTCAGCAATCACTGCCTCAACAGAACAGCCAACATCATGAAGGACCCCTCCCATCCTGGACATGACCATTCTGAGTTACTGCCTTCTGGGAAGCGGTTCAGGTCTATCAAATTGCAGACAAACAGATTTAAAAACAATTTTTACCCCAGAGCCATACGGGAACTGAATACTACTAAACACTTATAATGATTGACAATGTTCAATATAACAACAGTCACTCTTGCAGTACAAGGACATGTTTACTTTCTTCCATCCATCCATCATACTATATCCCAACTACAGTGTCACGGGGGTCTGCTGGAGCCAATCCCAGCCAACACAGGGCACAAGGCAGGAAACAAATCCTGGGCAGGGCGCCAACCCACCGCAGGGGACTCACACACACCAAGCACACACTAGGGACAATTTAGGATCACCAACGCACCTAAAATGCATGTTGTTGGACTGTGGGAGGAAACCAGAGCACCTGGAAGAAACCCACGCAGACACGGGGAGAACATACAAACTCCACACAGGTTGGACCTGGGAAGCGAACCCAAGTCTCCTAACTGCGAGGCAGCAGCACTACCCACTGTGCCACAGTGCCACCATTTACATTCTTTGTAAGTTATATTATTTATCTATTTCTATTATTACATTTGATTTATATGTGCATTATACCTAAGTGCAGTAATTAGTTATACTATTGTGCTGCATTATTTTGTACTGTATTATAATTTAATTATGTCCATTATATGTGAATGCACCTTTAGGATTGCTGCAATTCTGTTGTACTAAGTGCAATGACAATAAAAGGAATCTAAATCTGAATGTGTTTTGCTCTAGTGAAAAAGAACAAAAAACTTTTTAAAAATAAATAACATGTAACTTTACATTTGTATAAAATGTTCTGTGTTTCCGGTGTTCTTTTAGTAAATTAACAGCAAAAGTCACAACCTGATCTAAACAGTGTAATACATGAGGTTCAGGTCTTTCTACACCCTCCTGAAAATGTTTTAAATAATATTTGAATGCATATAATTTTTTTTTTCTTTGAGAAATTTGTAGCCAGTGTTGCGATCAGCCCCTAATTTAACTCAAGGATTTAGTAATTAGTTTTAATGATCAGTTATGCCCAGACTTAACAATGTTGCCCTGAAAATAAATATTTCCCTACATGTCCTTTTTGCAATAATTACATTCTTTATCTTAAAAGAAAGTAGAAATGTGGTGATTGAAAAACTTCACTAATACAGAAATTTTTTAAATTGTATTATTAAGTAGCCGTATAGAATTATTTTTATTTGAAATTTCTGAATTTTCTAACCTTACACAGTTTTTTGCATTGTATTATTATTACTATTTACACATATCATAAGCAGAAGTGATTTGTTTTACTTGCTATATTAAAACTGTTTTTGCAATCTCTTGAGGATCTGATTAGGTGTTTTTGGAACATGGTATCCAGGAGGTAAATTTCATTTACTTATTGGATAAATTTGCTTTAAAAAGCTGATGTTGTGAAGATCTTGATCAGTTCCTAAAGACAACATGAGACTTGCTCTTTCAACAACTGCACCAAGACTATCAAAAATTGTAGGTGAAAAGCAAGGACAAGCGTCTCACTGATTAATGATTTTTCATTGACAGTTTGTTTTGTTCTGGCATACCAGTATAGGCTCATCATTAGTGGTTTTTAAATAAGTGAAATAGCATTAATATGTGCCCTTATTATTGTTATATGAAATGAAAATAAAAAAATTTAAATCAGTATCTTAAAATTTCTCCTTTTTCGTTTACTTTATAATGGTAGAAGTATAAACTTAAATTACTTAGCAAAACAGGGTGGGGTAAATTGACTTTCAAAAAGTTGTCAGGGGGTAAACAAAGGGAGGGTCTAACTTTAACTTGTGGTTCCAGAAAAAATGGTGCCTGAATTTGTTAATTGTCAAATTGTCATAGTGATAGTCCCTTTGAGGGCTACTTTGGAAGAATGAAGACCTTGTTAATGTTGAATGAAATTTCCTGGGGCTATGTTCAACAGTGTAAAGTCTGCCAGGATTATAAAAATTTATCACAGAGGCCTTCTGGTTTGTTACAGTATGCTACAATCACCAAGTCTGGTGAGATGATAGGGGTGGACTAAATGGGACTTATTCTTCCAAGTAAGAAACACATTCTTGATGGTGTTGGTGGATTTTAACGTTAAGCGGGTGAAAGTATTTGCCCTGAAAGATAGAAGGACTCAAAATGAAACTGTATCATAAGTATAATCGTGGCATGCAAGGATGCAGCAGCTCTTGTCTCTCTGTTTTCGGTGCTTGGGTGTGTTAATGTGTGTGTATGTATTATGTGCAAGGTGTCCAAGATGGATTGCTTAATATTGGAATATGATGCCATATGGACATCACAACATAAAGTAGGATTTAGCAAGACCTCCGGGTTGCTCCTTGGATAGTTATCGGGTCCGAGAGGTGGTGAAGACAGCGCTGGGAGCGAAAGCAGAAGCAAGGATGCCGGGAGGGCCTACTGGTTAGACTATGGAAGCAGCTGCATAAACCCTCAATACCGAGCATCTTCCTCAGATCCATTGTCCACAAATTAGACACTCTGGATTTATTAATGATAGCAAACTTCTATGTTCATGAATGCTATGTGATGATCATTATGGAAAAATGGCTGCACCTGCTTATCTCAAACACCAGGGCAGCCATACCATCTATAGCTTTAATGGGAATGGAAATTCTGGCAACAAAAAAGGTGCGTGTATATAAACAATGACTGGCTTACAAACAATAAGATTTTAGACACACACTGCTCCCCTGATTTAGAAGCAATAACAGTTTAATGCAGACCTTTCCATCTGTCAAGGGAGCTGACAGTAGGTTTGAGTAGTTTATATCCCTCCTAACACTAACATTAACTCAGATCTCACCTGTCTACATGATATGATCAATAAACATCAACAGGCTTTCCCAAATTAAGTACACATTGTAGCTAGTGATTTTAATCAAGCATGCCTAAAGACGGTGCTCCCCAAATTTGTTTAATAGGCACAGTATTTCACCAGAGAGAAGAGCATGCTAGACCATGTTTATTCCAATCTAAAGCATGCTTACAAAGCCCTACCTCTCCCATATCTGGGCTTGTCTGACCATCTCTTAGTGCTCCTCTTCCCAGCATACACTTCCTTCTGGAAGAAAATCAAGCCAACCATAAAAACTGCCCTCTCACAGCTGCAGGAGTGTTTTGCATACATGGAATGGGCCATATTTGAACAATTAGACTTAGAGGAGCTGTACTAGGCTATATTAATTTCTGTACTTATATGATTAGAGTGAATAAACACACATATGGGTCCACCCCAACCAAAAACTATGGAGGACCAGTGAGGTTCTGTCTCTGTTGAGAACCTGAGATATAGCCTTCAGGTCATGGGACAGGGCCCGGTACAGAGCAGGGAGAAAGGTTGGGACCATGCGTTGATAGTACATTGCCGCACCCAATACACACCGAACCATCTGGATTGGGACCGAGTGCATCAGTTGACACCTCAGCACCACACTGGAACAGTGTGAAGCTTTTAACAGTGGCTGGAGTGCCAATTCAGTACAGAGCAGTAAAGAAAATCTGCAGAGTGGCATCAAACTGCCAAGATGGCCTATAAGAGCAAGATAGAGGCTAATCTGACAGACAGTAACTCATGGCAGGTTTGGCAAGGATTACAACAAATCACCAACTACAAAAGCAGTACACATGTGCCGATCTGTGCTGATGCCTCATTGGCAGAGGAACTAAATCTTCTCTTTGCTTTCTTTGAGGCAAAGTGGTCTCACACAGACACTGTGCCCCCACCGACACACAGCTGCTACATGCTCTCTTTCAGGAACTTCAAATGACATGGGTGCTCAAGACAGTGAATTCGAGGAAAGCTGCTGGACCAGATGGCATACTTGGAATGATACTTAAAGCTTGTGCTGCCCAGTTGGCAGGAGTCATTACTAAGATATTTAATCTGTTACTGATGTAGGCCACCGTTCACCCCTGTCTCAAGTCACCTATCATCATCTCTGTCCCTAAAAAGTCAGTCATCAATAACCTTAATGACTACAGACAGAATGCATTGACGTCTAAAGTCATGAAATGTTTTGTAAGACTTACTGCTCAGTACACTTATGGCAGCCTTCCTCAAACCTTCAACCCTCACCAGTTTACTTATAGATCAAATAGATGCATGGAAGATGCCATAAATACAGCCCTCCATACAGCAATGAGCCTTCTAGTACACTCAGGGACCTGTTTGTTCATTATAGATCAGTGTTTAATACAATCATTCCTAGCATACTAATTGATAAGCTGCATAACTTGAACTTTTCCCCCTCTTTCCGGGCTTAGATAAAGGATTTCCTCACTGGTTGCCCACAAACTGTTAGAATTGGCCCACACAGCTCCTCCACCCTCACTTTTTGATATTTGCTCCCCTCTGGGCTGACTTCTCTATGCCCTGTACACTTATGACTGTGTATCGAATTACTCCAGCAAGACTATCACCAAGTTCACTGTTCACTATCATCATCTTCGCTGATGACCCCACCATGGTAGGTCTCATAACTGGTGACGATGAGCCTGCATACAAGGTCAAGGTGCAGAAGCCATCAGTATGGTGCTCCAGGAACAATCTCTTACTCAAAACCGGCAAAACTAAAGAGACAGTCATTGACTTCAGGAGGCACAGAGCAGAGCTAGCCCCACTCTACATCAATGGTGGTGGAGAGGTTCACCTCCTTTAAGTTCCTGGGAACTTACATCTCTTAGGACCTGTCCAGGATAGCAGAAAGTCTGGCTGTGGTCAAAAAGACTCAGCTATTGACCTTCCATCACTCAACAATCGAGAGTGTTTTAGCATACTGTTTTTCAACATAGTATGATGGCTGCACAGCAGCAGACAGGAATGCTCTGCAGAAGGTAATATCCATGGCAGAGAAAATTATCTCCAGTTTCCAATGCCTTTGCAAAGCCAGGAAAACCCCTCTCATCCTACCCACTCACTGCTCACACTACTGCCTTTGAGTAGGCAGTACAAGGGCATTAAAAGTAGAACAAGAAGATTTACAAATAGTTTTTATCCTTGGGCCATCCTTGGGCCAACATAAAACATAATTTTCTTTATTTCCAGTATATACAATAATTACTTCAGTGGATAATAATTTACACCCCTTATTTATTCATGGATGATATTTATTTGTTATAGGATGTGGGCGTTTTATATTATTTGTTTATCATTGTTTGTTGTACTTGCACTGTTTACAGGTGTAACTTTTATAATTTCATTGTACTGGTACAATGACAATAAAGGCTTTCTAATTATAATTCTAAAGTCTTAGATCTTGCATAAGGTTACAATACTGGAAATATGGCAAGAGTTAGTTCCTGCTCTGCTAAAGAGATAATAATATTAGGGTTTATGTTAAGAAAAATTCATTATCTTAATTTTTGGTTTACTTTTAACTTGGTTTTATACACACCCTGCAAGCATGTATGTTAATATGATCAAATGGCAGAGTGTGGTGTTAGCATTAAACATAAAGATTTAATTATATAGCAAGAAATAAAGTAAACGATCTGACCTGTATAGCTGATATTCGACTAAAGGAAAGGTAGAATAGAGAAGAGTCTTGTTGCAGGGGACGTGGTAATTGTTTATATTTTAACAAAAAATGTAAAAAAACACAAAAAAGTTTATATGCTCCCTGAAATAAATACATACAGAAGGGATGACCAAACCATGGTGTCAGAAACACGGGTGTAGTGTTTAACACAATCTGTGAAGTATCCATAAAAGGATTTTTTTTTTATCCACCACTCGAGAAGCTTGATGTAGTGGAACTTTGAGCAGCTAGCTGTAAGTATACTTGCTATTGTGAGAAAATGGAACACGTTCGGCTGAGTCCACCAGCAGCAATGTTTATGATCTAGCTGAAAACAAGAAAAAGTTTAAGCAAAGATTTTCTTGGAAAACGTTTAAGGAAAGATTTTCTATTTTCTTGACTGTGCATGGAATAGAGGCTGCAGATGGTGAGACAAACGTTTCTCTTTTTCCACACGGTATCGACGAGGAAAAACTGGGTATTTATAATTCCTTTCAGTTTGGTGAAGGCAAAATAATGGATTTATAAAAAAATGATGCACAGGTTTGACGAGTACTTTGAGCCAAAGAAAATTGTGACATATGAATGATAAAGATTTTTTGTGAACATACAGAAAAATTATGAAAGCTTTAGTCAGTATTTAACAGAGCTGCTCACTCTTACCAAAACATGTGAGTTTGTTAAATCAAGGGATAGAATTGTGCTTGGAATTAAAAGATAATATTCACTGAGAGCGGCTGCTAAAAGAATATGATTTAATGTTAAGTAAAGCAGTGCTCAGTTATACAGCAGCATAAACCAATAAGGCGCAAGCAAGGGCTCTGCACAGTGAGAGTGAAGGCAAACCGCATGTGGTGAAGAAAGCATTTCAAAAGAAAATTAAAGAAGCTAAGTAACTGAATGAACAACTGAATAACCATAAGAGTTGTGGTAGTTGTGGAAACAAATAAATACAGGGATTGTCCTGCATATAGGGAAATCTGTAAGAAATGTGGGAAAAACAATTATTTTGCTAAATTTTGTGAGATGGATAATCTGCACAGAATGGTGCATGCAGTAACTGAAGAAGACCTAGAAGAATTTGTGGTAGATGCAGGTAAACATATTTGCTCAGCAAGTAATGAATGGTTAATGCCTTTTGTAATGAATGGTACTACAATAAGGTTTAAACTTGATGCAAGTTGTCAAGGTGAAAGATTACAAGACATTGGCTGAAAAAACTAAAAGCTGCCAGCAAAGATTCAATTAGAAGGTTACACAGACCAAAGGATTCGTTTATAAGGAAAATGCTTTGTTATTATAAACAACAAAGACAGACAATTTCTTACAATATTAATAATTGTAGATAAAGATGTTCACCCATTCCTGAATATCTGTATTTAAGACGCTAAATTAAATGAAGAGAGCACCTGTAGTGAGTGCTGCAGAGAAAAAAGTTTGAACAATACCAAGATGTGTTAAGAATGGCTAGTTATTTGAACAGTACCACAATGTGTTAAGAAAACTGGGATGCTTGTCTGAAGAACGTACATTATGTACAGATGAACATATTACATGTGTGGTACATCCCTGATGAAAGTTACCATTTGCATTGAGAAAAAAACTAAAGGAGCAGCTCAAGCATATGGAAGAACTGAAGTCATCAAAAGAGTTGATGAGCCAACTGATTAGGTGAATTCTTTAACTATTGTCGACAAATAAATGGACAAAGATGATGCAAGTACTAGGGGTGGGAACCAATTAATAAAAGAAATTAATCACATAAATGTATGTAATTAATCATGATTAATCACATCTGACATATAATTAATAAATTCATACATAAATTATGAAATAAATGCACACTGAATCAAAAATCAAATCCGAGACCTTGGTCCTCAGCCGGAAAAGGGTGGAATGCCCTCTCAGGGTTGGGAGCGAGATCCTGCCCCAAGTGGAGGAGTTCAAGTATCTCGGGGTCTTGCTAACGAGTGAGGGAAGAATGGAGCGTGAGATCGACAGGCAGATCGATGCAGCGTCCGCAGTAATGTGTCTGTTGTGGTGAAAAAGGAGCTGAACTATAAGGCAAAGCTCTAAATTTACCAGTCGATCTATGTTCCTACCCTCACCTATGGACATGAGCTATGGGTAGTGACTGAAAGAACGAGATCGCAAATACAAGCGGCTGAAATGAGTTTCCTCCGCAGGGTGTCTGGGCTTTCTCTTAAAGATAGGGAGAGAAGCTCAGTCATCCGGCAGGGGCTCAGAGTAGAGCCGCTGCTCCTCCAGATCTAGAGGAGTCAGATGAGGTGGCTCGGGCATCTGATCAGGAAGCCTCCTGGATGCTGCCCTGGCGTGGTGTTCCGGGCACGTCCAACCGGTAGGACGCCCCAGGGAAGACCCAGGACACGCTGGAGGGACTATATCTCCCAGTTAGCCTGGTAACACCTTCCCCTGGAAGAGCTAGAAGAAGTGGCCGGGGAGAGGTAAGTCTGGGTATCTCTGCTCAAGCTGCTGCCCCCACAACCTGACCTCGGATAAGTGGAAGAGGATGGATGGATGGATCAAAAATTTAATGTAAAATAAACACAAAGAAATCAAAAAATATTATGGCATAGTTTAAGTTTAAACAATAACTTTAAACCTGAACTTTTAACTAAATATTACTTGAGCAAGTATTGCACAACCTGAATTTGAATGCCTTCCTAAAAGGCAAGTTGAAAAGAAGGCAATATGAAAATGAGGCCAATGTATATATTAACAGCATATGAGATATGAGATGTCAAAGTAAAAATGAAATGATCGAAATGACTGTTGACTTTGAAAGCACGGTAGAAGACTGATTTAATTTAATTTAAATTTAAGAATAAGCATCTCTTAAATGGGCATTAAAAGTTGTGTTAAAACACAGCAAATACTATCCTCAATTGCTCATCACCATCAGTGACTTGGTACTTATACTCTACACAAGTGTTTTTCAGCTGGTGAACCGTGGAAATAAAAGTGTATTGCCCCTGAGTCCTGACCTGAAACAGACACGCTCCTTAGGTGGTTGAAACCTGTCTGAGGACGATGGGAATACCTGGAGAAGCTGTTTTGCAGACACAGCACCAATACAGCACTTTAGCTTTCTAGGATCAGTGGAGTAAGTCAGAGAGAGGGCTGCCTGTATGAGTGGGCAAAGGGACGAAGCAGCTGGGAAATGCATCCAAAGTGCTCACTAAGTGCTGTGTTTGCAAATGGAGCTGCTTTTTTTGGCCAACCGCTGTCCCGCCCCATCAGGCAGTTTAGCATACATATAGATTTAATGACTTAGTGGTTGGTAGTATTTTGGTGTGCCTTGGGATTTTTTGGGTTACAAAAAGTGTTGCCACCACAGAAACATGGTAGGAAAACACTGCTGTACCTACACCTTTGATTCTGACACACTAAAAAAGATCCCCATTGCTGTTATCTTATTTAAAAACTGACACAGTGGATTACTTGGATGGTTATGTTGCATTTTTGCATAAATTAGTGAAGATACTGCAAACTTGAATCATGGGTAGGGATAATCATTACACTTCCTTTCATAGAATTTTGTCATCATATTAGGGCAGTCAGCACTGTAAGCTGGCTGGCAGACTGGCAAGATAAATACAGTGGTACTAGTGTGACCTGTCATTTGCGTGATAGAAATATGTGTGCCGACAAAATTGCGAAAGTTTAATTAAATATGAATTACTAGTTTAAAGCATATATAATAATGTTTATTTTAGAAGTCAATATTATGAGACCCGGCATGCCATCAGCACGGCACGCAGATAGTCCTTAAGATCATGCCCTGCATATGTAGGAAGAATTGCAGCAAGGGCATCCCACTCTCTTGGCCTCTCTCGCGATTTTGTCGTGGCGATTTTATCGGCGCGCATTTGTGGAAAACCAGTTAGCGAGTTTGTCGTCGCTCATTTGTCGGTCACAGTTTTGTCGGGCGCATATGTCTATTGCGCTTTTGGCGGTGAACCGGTACTAGAGACTTAAGTTGGTTTTGGTTCAAAGGTAACTTATTTAGCACTTAGTTATATGAAATTGATTTAATTGATGTTCTTACACAGAAACATGAAATAAAAAAAGAGTCATTTTTAACTTTTCTCTCGCATTGCACCAGCACTACCGTAAACCACCCCCAACCTGCTTGTACCTATGTCAGTCAAGAAATGAACACCACTGCTAGGTACTGACATGTGGCATATTGTTGTGAACTGTTAAACCTTTAAATGAAAATTGTATTTCACACAATTTTTCAAGGTTGTATATAAACATGGTATTGGATGTGTATGTATTTCTTAAGGTACACACTTAACTTTTTTGCATTATTGCTTTGTAATTAAAAAAAAAATTCAATATTGTTTAATGCATTAAACAGGCCACATTAATCACAAAAAGTAATGATGCACTGTTGTTATACTACCCAGGTGAATACATGTATGCAGCAGACACACTCTCAGGAACAGTGGATAGAACTGTCATTAATGATAGACAGACTGAGGATAATGTAAAAAATTATATAGGCATGATTATGACTTCTCTTCCTGTAACATCATCAAGAAAAGAGCAAAAAAGATATCTTTAAAAATGTAAATGGTTGGTGAAAATTGCATGTTCATCCTCCGCTCAGGAATGCTGGGTGCAAAGAGAGGAGTTAATGGTAGTTTGTAGCAAAGCTACATAACTTGACAGTCGGGTTGGCCTCCTGGACTGTTTGTCACTTTATTAGGTTGGCTGGAAGGGTGCTTGTAAATAGCCCTCAGGCACCTTTGGTGACGTTTCAGTCTGGGAGGACCGGTAAGTATTCCAGCTGCCTGTTGCCGGCGTGAGGTTGCCATAACAACCGAGAGGGGCAAGGATGTTTCGGCGGGAAAATTTTCCTATTTAAGGGGAATGGCGGATCAAGGAAAAGAAAGAAAGAGAATCAAGAAGGAAGGAAAAGGCTGAAGGCAAGGAGTGACTATCCGCGCTTAAAGGATCATTCTGGATCTTTCTTCACCCAGGGACGTCTGCTATTTGTGGGTGGCCACCCCGAATAAATAACCCGGTGACGAATCCCCGAGAAGAGGCCAGGTTGGTGTTCTCCGGGTGCTCCCGTTTGGTGAGTCAGATTCGGAATTTGCATTTCCTTCGTGATAGTCCGAGGAGAAGCCGTTTCCACCGAAGGAACTGAACTGGATTTATTTTCCTTATAGGTGGATTAAGTACATTTTTCTTTTTTGACATTTCGGAGAACATTATTATTATTATTATTATTATTTTTATTATTATTATTATTTTCTTTTGTTCATTGCCTACGTCGAACCGGGGATTCGGATTTGGGCGCTGGGGAGGGCGTCTGGGAAAGGGATTCACTATGAGCACTCAGGCACCGGGCACGTAAATGTAAATAGTAAATGTTAATATATTTTCATTCCCACTTTCCTTTGCATGAGATTTTTTTTTCCAGTTCTATAAGGACGTGCATAGGGGACAAGAGGGGCAGAGGACCGAATATGGTAATGCTGCTTTAACTTTCTTTTATCATCCACTTCCCTTTGGGTTGTGAAGTGTAAGAACCGCTTGCGTTTTTCTTGCGGTTGCTACAGAGTGGTGCCCTCTCTGAGGAAGTTAATAAGCATCTTGCATATTTTGGTTCCCTTTAGCCCATTCACTAAAAAATTAAATAAATAAATAATATAAAATAATCATCCATGATGTCTTTAGGGCAATCAGGGCAGGCGATCACCCGGCCGAGTGACTCCTTGTGTGAAGAAGTGGTAGCCGGTAGCCGCCACGTTACGGTGAGGGCCCATTCGGCCGTCCGAGAGAGAACGAGCCTGCTGCAATCGATGTACCTGAGTGATTCGCCTAGACCTGATGAGGCGGATAACGATGGCGCTCTGCCCCTGCTTGCTGAGATTACGGAGCGGATCTCATCCATGGCTGACAGCACCCTATCTCGCAAAGACGCTTTGCGAAATTATATAGATGATTCGATGGGAAAAATGCGAGAATATGTGGAGGAGCAGATAATTGGGCTGGAGCGGGATGTTGTGTAATGCCTGGAGAGGCGCGATCAGCTATGGAAAGAACATCTTCGGCGCGAAGTGCGGAGTCATCTGCGTTCATTTGGATCAGTGAACGCGCATTCCACTCCCCGGGAGGCAGTCCGCAATCTGCATTCGTGTACTCCGCCAGCCGTACCGTCCCTTCGCATGGAGTTTCCTAAGTTGGGAGAATCATATACCTCAGAGGACATAATTAATTTCGTTGAACAGGCAGATGCTTTTCTGTCTGTTGCTCCAATGGGGGAAGATGAACTTTTGGGGGTGATTAATGCCTCCTTGAAGGGACCTGCAAAAAGTTGATGGCAGGCGAGCAAACAGACCATCCACACCTGGGATGCTTTTAAGAAGGATTTCCTGGAGGCGTTTCTCCCAGAAGATTATGAGGCTGAATTAGAAGAAAAACTTCGGTCCATGGTTCAAGCGCCAACACAGAGCATCCGAGATTTTGCCTATGATTATAGAGCTCTATGTTTGAGATGGCGACCTGAGATGAAGGAAGAAGAAGTAGTCCGCCGAATATTGAATGCCTGTAACCCCCGTTTGGCCGGGGGGCTGAGAGGGATTGTGACGACCGTGGATGGTTTGGTAAAGGTTGGGAGTGCAGTCGAACGTGATTGGGCATCTAGCAAAGGCTACTGGGAGAGAGTTCATGCCAGTAAAAAGGAAACCCAATCCTCGAAATCGACCAAGCAATCAAAAGGTGGCCAGACTGAGGCAGGTGTCTCAGTAGTATCCACTATAGCTACCCTCTTGGTGATCCCAGTCCATATTCGAGGCTGGTGTGTGGACGCAGTGGTAGATACAGGCAGCCATTTCACTCTAATGCAGAGAAGCTGGTGGAACAAAATAGCCAGACAGAATGAAAAACTCCTGGCTACCTCGACCATTAAGTTTATCATGGCCGATGGGACTGAGCACCGGGCCCTGGGTAAGGTCTCGCTGAGATATGTACTCCATAATGTGGCTTGGAAGATGGATACCTATATTCTGGAGGATACGCACTTGTCATTGCCTTTGCTCCTTGGGCTCGACTCTATCACTGCAGTAAAGATGACCATTCATTTCCATCTTAGAAAATACATGTTGCCAGGCAGTGGGGAGCATCCCTTTGTAGCAAAGGTCCGAGAAGAACTGCATGGGGCATACTTGGGATTTTATGCCGCAGAGTTGGAGGCCTGTGAGACCCCAGATCAGGATATTGTTTCAAACCAGCTGGATGAAGTTAAACCTCTGCTTCGCCGATGGCCGAATGTATGGACGGAGAAGCTGGGGGCAACACAGGTAGTTACCCATGACATACACACGGTGAATGAGGTTCCAGTGCGTCATCGCACTTATCGAGTCTCACCCCTAAAGAAAGGGATTATTAAAGAACATATCGGCAAGATGTTGGAACAAGGGATCATCGAGCCTATGTTCCATCTGCTTCATCATCATGCTGATGATGAATCAGCATGGGCGGCACCTGTAGTTTTGATAAAGAAAGCAGATGGAACATACAGATTCTGTGTGGACTACAGGGGACTTAATGCCAAAACACTCTTGGATGCATACCCCATACCTCAGGTCCAGGAGATTTTGGAATCCATGCACGGAGCGGCCATCTTTAGTACATTAGATCTACGCAGTGGTTATTGGCAAGTGCGAATGGCAGAAGGCAGTATACATAAGACCGCGGTTTCCACACCAGAGGGTTTGTTCCAATTTCGGGTCATGCCTTTTGGCCTGAAGAATGCGGGGGCAAGTTTCCAGCGTTTGATGGAGCAAGTCTTGTGTGGGTTGATCGGGAAGATATGTTTCGTCTATATAGACGATATTATTGTTTTCTCCCCTGACCTTCACCAACACCTCCGAGATTTGGACCTTGTCTTTCAGCGACTGGGGCAAGCCCAACTGACGTTGAATGTGAAGAAGTGTCACCTCGCACAACCGCAGATTCATTTTTTAGGCCATGTGGTATCAGGAAAAGGCGTAGAGATTGATCCTAAGAAAACCTCAGCTATTCAAAACTACCCTCCGCCCTCTGATCTAAAAAGTTTACAAAGGTTTCTTGGTCTCGTGGGCTGGTATCATAAATTTATCCCACGGATGGCTGACATAGCTGCCCCACTCAACCACTTGAAGAAAAAGGACATTCCCTGGAACTGGACCACCGAGTGCCAGGAGGCAGTGGACCAATTAAAGGCAGCGTTGCAAAGTCCGCCCATCCTGGCTCAACCGGACCAACAGTTAACTTTCCAGGTACACACTGATGCCAGCAATGTAGGGCTCGGGGCGGTCCTCACGCAAAAAGTGGATGGAATGGAGAAGGTGATCGCCTATGCATCGAGGAGTCTGCGTGGCCCTGAAATCAACTATTCTACTTCTGAAAAAGAGTGCTTAGCTGTGGTTTGGGCAATAGAGAAATGGCGTCATTTTTTAGAAGGGGTGGAATTCGAAGTATATACGGATCACAATGCCCTGACCTATATTTTTAATCAACCCAAAGTGTCCTCACGCCTTACCCGGTGGGTATTGCGCCTTCAATCATTTACATTTAAAGTTTTTTACCGGAAGGGATGCAGCAACATTGTTCCAGATGCATTATCAAGAATACCAGAGATGACAGGAATGGTGTGTATGGCCATAGCACAAAGCCAGTGGTGTGCCCTGCCTTTAAGTTTGCAGGATATAGCAGAAGCTCAAGATACCTGTCCCGCCTGTTTGGAGCTTAAGGAGAGTGTTGCTAAGGCTGAACCTGGCCGCATTCATTTCAAAGAGCTACAAGGGGTGCTATATAGGTCCGTACCATCTAAGAGTGGGGGCACCAAGCTCCAACTGGTACTCCCAGAAAAATATGTACTGGAGTTTCTACACTATTATCACGATAGCCCTTTTGGTGGACACCTGGGGAAGTTAAAAACCCTACTGAGGTTACTAGAAGTGGCATGGTGGCCGTCAGTCCGCAGAGATGTATGGGACTACATTAAAAAATGTCAGATCTGTCAAAAGTATAAATCTCCACCGGGTAAACCAGCAGGGGAGCTTCAATCCATGATTCCTTCAGAGCCAGGAGAAATGTTGGGAGTTGACTTAATGGGACCACTGCCATCTTCTAGCACCAAGAAGACTATATTGATGGTGGTAGTCGATTATTTTTCTAAATGGGTAGAGCTATCGGACCGTGGTCCTCAGTTCACCAGTGAAATAATGGAAAGGTTATATTTAGCTTGGGGAGTAAAGCGAAAGTTGACAACAGCATACCATCCCCAGAGCAATCTAACAGAGAGGGTGAACCGGACCCTAAAAACAATGGTTGCATCCTACGTTGGAGATTGTCATCAAGACTGGGACAAATGGCTTCCTGAATTACGGTTTGCCATTAACACGGCGGAGCACGAGGCTATGGGTGAAACTCCTGCACTGGTTGCTCTGGGTCGTCAAATTAGAGGCCCACTTGATCGGTTAATGGAATCCGTCCCTTTGCCAGATACACCCCAGTATCGTACGCTGGCAACCCTAGAGGAATTACGAAAGAAGGTACAGGCTAGGTTGGTGAGGTCTACCTCAAGACAAGCCAGGTATTACAATGCCCGTCATCGGAAAGTGCACTATGAGATGGGAGACTTGGTCTGGGTTCGAACTCATCACCTGTCTGATGCTGCTCGTAAATTTACCTCTAAGCTTGCGCCCAAATGGTTAGGACCAGCTATTATTTTAAAGCAGCTTGGACCGAATAATTACCGGGTACAGAAAGGGACAAACTCGGAGTCCAAAATAGATACCGTAAATGTAAGTAGCATTAAACCATATTTCTGTCCCCCCTTGGGGAAACCTGTGGGCTGGAAACTATGTAGCAAAGCTACATAACTTGACAGTCGGGTTGGCCTCCTGGACTGTTTGTCACTTTATTAGGTTGGCTGGAAGGGTGCTTGTAAATAGCCCTCAGGCACCTTTGGTGACGTTTCAGTCTGGGAGGACCCCGCCCGGTAAGTATTCCAGCTGCCTGTTGCCGGCGTGAGGTTGCCATAACAACGGAGAGGGGCAAGGATGTTTCGGCGGGAAAATTTTCCTATTTAAGGGGAATGGCGGATCAAGGAAAAGAAAGAAAGAGAATCAAGAAGGAAGGAAAAGGCTGAAGGCAAGGAGTGACTATCCGCGCTTAAAGGATCATTCTGGATCTTTCTTCACCCAGGGACGCCTGCTATTTGTGGGTGGCCACCCGAATAAATAATCCGTCAAACACAGGAACATATATTGGTGTAAAAGTATAACAAAAGTGCACTTTTATTCCATCGCCTTTTCCTGTAAGAAGCAGTGACGAATCCCTGGATTCTCTGATCGGGACCTTCCCCAGGGAAGAAAGTACAGTGAGAAGAGGCCAGGTTGGTGTTCTCCGGTGCTCCCGCTTGGTGAGTCAGATTCTATTTGTGGGTGGAATGTTCCAAACAACGATCTATTATTTCACTCTAAAACTCCACTTCACTCCCAATGCATTTCCTTCGTGATAGTCCGAGGAGAAGCCGTTTCCACCGAAGGAACTGAACTGGATTTATTTTCCTTATATGTAAATTAAGTACATTTTTCTTTTTTGACATTTTGGAGAACATTATTATTATTATTATAATTATTTTTATTATTATTATTATTTTCTTTTGTTCATTGTCTACGTCGAACCGGGGATTCGGATTTGGGCGCTGGGGAGGGCGTCTGGGAAAGGGATTCACTATGAGCACTCAGGCACCGGGCACGTAAATGTAAATAGTAAATGTTAATATATTTTCATTCCCACTTTCCTTTGCATGAGATTTTTTTTTCCAGTTCTATAAGGACGTGCATAGGGGACAAGAGGGGCCGAGGACCGAATATGGTAATGCTGCTTTAACTTTCTTTTATCATCCACTTCCCTTTGGGTTGTGAAGTGTAAGAACCGCTTGCGTTTTTCTTGCGGTTGCTACAAGTTGATGGAGTAATATTCAGAGAACAAAATTTGTGGTTCCTCAGATCATGCACAAAGACATGCTGAAGAAGATTCATGATGGACATCTGTGTGAAGAAAAATTAAACAGAAGAGTTTAGGAGGCGATATAGTGGCCTTGTATGAACAAGCTCGTAACACATACTGTGCACATACTGTAACACATTGCATTGTGTAGCTTATGTTTGTCCCAAATTACCAAAGGTATACAGCTTTTAATTTTAAGGCACATACATGCTTTGATGTGTGTTCAAATAATTCCACGGACTAAAGTTCTTTGTTTTTAACATTTTAGTAAAAATTCAATGTAAAACAATCCCCACAAAAATAGAGAAAAATTGATATTAAAGAAAAGAATACTTCATGTTTAAGAAAAGTTCTGTTTAAGGCTTATATATCTTGTTTGATTTCTCTAAGTTTGGTAATACAGCCGTTAAGCACTTAAACATGTTAAGCATGGTCAGAAATCTGTGTGCCAATCTACTAATTGTTGACTTGTATAACAGTCCATGCTAGCAGTGAGAATGTTTCCTAACTGACTTAATTAATGCTTTGTTTTACAGATACAGTTAAGAAAGTCATACTTCATGTTACAGGGGGTAAAAGGCTATACCATATTCTAAATAACTATGAGAAACTGACATTCTATAGAAATTATGCAAACACTTACATGAATTTAACATTAAACATTAAATTTGTAAGACTGGTTCTTACGCTTCCAGGCCCTAATTGTTTATGCAGGAGCAGAGACAATTACTATATTTTACATCAGTAAAAGCCACAGACTATTCTTATACTTTAAATATTGTTATCAAATAATTAATAATTTAACTGAAAACAAATGTTTAAGAATTTCTTATTTCAAACATTAGGTGTTTCTTGAAGCAGCCACAGTTTATTCTTGGGTCTGTCCAGTACGCTTCTTCTGATTGTGCCTTTGGCATCTGGCATAGTCTTGATGACTTGACCCATTATGTAAGAGTTATGGAGTGCAGTATCATCTACAATTAAAAAAAAATGTCTACTGGTTCAAAATTTCTTCTTGTTGTAAGCCATTTATGATGTTCTTAAAGTACTGGTAAATACTCTTTTCCAAAACATGGTCATGATTTGAACTTGCTTCCAGAGTCTTCAAGTATACTGGTCATTTCTAGAAAAGATTCCAGGAGTGTGAGTGCCTCCAAATCATTTGGATCATTTGATGTGAGGAGTCTGTTGCTGATGATTGATTCAGCTTCACACATCACTGTTTGGGGACTTTCATCGTTTATTGTTTGTTGGTTAAGTATTGAGTTTGGAATCTTCTGATTTGTCTTTCCTGTTCTACACCTTGATGAGAGGTTGATGGTGGATTGAAAGTTAATTTGATTTCTTTTTTCATCATGGCATTGCAAATTTTTTCTTGGTCAAGTTTTAGAATTACTTCATGTAGCTGTCTTTCTACTCCAATAAATTTTGTTCCATTAGCTGAGCACATGATTTTAACTTGCCCTCTTCTGCATATCGCATTGATGCAAGGATCAGCTGGATTTACGACAAATGTAACATACTTCCACTGTGAAGGCTGTGAATGATCTCTGATCACAGAGATTCTGTTGGCAACAAAGGTCTTAAATCGAGTGTTTTCATTTGAAATGTATTTTAGCACTGTGGTTCTGTCAGTCCAAAATGTAGATTCTTGCAAGGGTATTTGAAGTTCACCTTCTAGCCTTTTGTCTATTTTGACTGCTACAATAGCTCCTGTTAGCTCCAGTCTTGGAATTGTGACATGATTCAATGGCACCATTCTTGATTTCCTCATTAAGTATGAGCAATGTTTTTTGTCTTTTTCATTGGTGAAAAGAACATATGTGACAGTGCCATATTTATCTACACTGACATCTACAAAATGCATTTGTGCTGTCTTTATGTTTCCAGACCATGCAGGTTTGATGAATCTGTCCACGTTGTAGTTTAACTGTAAGTCATTCATCCTTTTTTTCCATTTCTGAATGTGCGTGACTTCCACTTCTTCATCCCATCTACAGTTCTCTTTGCATAACTCCCTCAAGACGAGCTTTATTAGCAGTATAGCAAGTGCTAGAAATCTGAGGGGGTCATAAATTGAGCTAACAACAGACAGAATACCATGCCTTGTAGTAGGCTTGTCATATAGTTTTAACTGTAATTTGAAACTGTCTGTTGCAGTACACCACTGGATGCCCAGGACATGTTCTGTTGGGAGCAAACTATGGCTCAAGTCTTAATTCTTTTGTTCATTAGCTCTATCTTCTTCAGGAATAGACAATAAAACTGTTCTCTTGCTACTCACCCACTTGGTCAGGTGAAATCCCTCTCTGTAGTATAGACCTTGGAGGTCCTTTGCCAATTGTATGGCTTGCTCTTCTGTTGGAACTGACTTTTAGCGGTCATCTACTTAGAAATTATGGAGCTCTTACAAATTATTGACTATTACACAATGTTTGACTAATAGACCACAGCAGCAAATTGAGCTGTTGCTAACTCATCCTGAGACCATATGAGAAAGTGGATACAGATCTTTTCGAATACAGGTTTCAGTTTAAAGTGACGCCGGCTTCTTTCAAGAGAGAACAATAGAATGACAATTCTCTGAAACACACAAAGAATGCAGTGGTTCACGTCAACGGCCAACGCTCGCCTCAGCCCATGCCGCAGGGACCTCACTTCGTTATGGAAAATTACCTATTATATTGGGTTGAGGAGCATGAGGGGGAGGGCCGGAAGTTGCTGCTAATCCTACAAACCTACTGACGGCAGGTTGTAGGCCATCTCGGCTCCGAAGAAACATTAGAGCGAATCAAGCTCTGGTTTTTCTGTATGGGAATTAATGAGGCGGTTTGCCATTTTTGCATTTCCTGTCCAGAGTGTCAACTGCAGCAGATTCCCAGGAGGGACCGCGCTCCTCTTGTTCCCCTTACCCTGATTGATGTTCCTTTTGACCAAATTGGGGTCGATATACTAGGACCCTTAGAACCTTCAGCCTGAGGACATAAATATATATTCTAGAGGCCATTCCCGTGCGTTCGGCTACTTCTAAAGCAATCACACTGCAACTAGTAGGGGTCTTTGTGTGAGCAGCATCCCTAGAGAAGTACTAATGGACCAAGGGATGCTTTTTACCTTGGAAACATTCAAGGAGACGGCCAAGTTACTGAAGATAAAGCATTTAAGCATTGTATCCTCCTCAAACCAACGGTTTAGTACAGAGGTTTAATCAGACTCTTAAGCAGATGCTTCCTAAGGTGGTCAGCGAGGATGGGAGGAATTGGGATCAACTCCTCCCCCTCATTCTCTTTGCTTATTGGGAAGTCCCCCAAGCCTCTATGGGCTTCTCACCTTTTGAATTGTTATATGGATGAAAGCCACGGGGTATATTTAATTATATATCTTAAAGGAAGGTTGGGAAGGAGACAAATATACTAGAATATATCACACAGTTACGTGATAGATTTGGAAAAATTAGACCGATTCTAAAAAGTCTCAAGGAGTTCCATCTGGGAGATCGTGTCATGGTATTGATTCCCACCTCTCACTCCAAATTGCTTGCCCACAGGCAAGGCCCTTATGAAATTAAGGAGAGGAAAGGACTGGTGAAATATTTGGTGAAACAACCTAATCGTCGGACAAGCGAGTGGGTGTATCATGTGAAATTACTGAATTCAAGAAGAAGGGAGTGAGGCTTTATTGGAAGTCCAGAGGAAGTGAT